>NC_066877.1:36850378-37080378 GCF_022985175.1 Labeo rohita | reverse complement strand
TACTAAGTACTTTTTAAAAACCATTACAACCATTTGCAATTCGAATCAATGTTGTTGTTTTTTTATTTGATCTGTTTTTGCTTGTAAATCGCTTGGAAAGTATGATCGAAGTCACGAGTTTGAATCAATCGGAGCGCTTCCAGCGTAAATGACTCAATTGACTCGGTTCATCTGTTCGTCTTTTTGCGTCTTCAGTCATGTTTACACGACACTGTCAGCACTAGTACTGACTTAGCTCCCTAGTTTTATGGTGTCAAGTTCCTTGATTACTGATATAAACGAAAAAGTAATATGTTTTTTGAAATTGCTTGAAAATATTAAACACATTTCATTGATACGTTGTCTTTTAATAATTCAAGCAGTTTTCAAGAACCTCCTCATTAATTTTCAAGCACTGTAAGTACCTTGTACGAACCCTGACATTCAAAGCAGTTGATTTTCATCCTTAACAACATAAACTCTATTCCACAATGCAGTTTCTTCTAGTAACCCAATTAGACATGAAAGACATCTGACTGACATGCAACAAACTACAGTTTGCTCTTTACGTGCCATTAAATTAATTTTATTATAGTTAACACGACTGCAAACTGTAGAGAAACGCCACAGAAATCAACTTCTCAAGTGCCCCAATCCAAACTCTGAGTATCTTTCAAAGATTTGATGAATTTCAAAGTGTTTGACTGGCCTTTATGAGCCGTCAGATTCCCACTGAGTCATTCAGAGACAGAAATCATCTTCTATCAGTGTCTTTGATTACTGAGGCAAACACACTCGAGAGTCCATCAAACACTCGGAAACAAACACTGAACGTTTATCATGTGCTTCTGTAATGAATTCATTTGAGTCTATTTTTAAACCCGACTTTTGGGGTTTTCTGTTTTCTCTTCTGCAATAAAACGGTTGCCTATTAAAATCTGCGGGAGCTGAAAAATGTCTTTGATATTGTGAGTCTACAGACGCAAGATGTGAATGAGGAAAATAACGAAGAAAGATGGAAAAAGACTCAAACGCAGCAGCTATTTTCAGTGGCGCTGACTTCCAAAAGTTACTGATAATATTATGATTTTTATTCTTCTGATCTGGCTGGACGGATCTAACAAATATCATAACATATGTAATTCACAACAGCTATGAACTGATTAAAAACAGCCCAGACCTACAACCTATTTGTTTCAAATGCATTAATTTTTACTGCACAATTCAACTCAAAAATAAATGTTAAATGAACATAAAATTATTTGCAATGCAGTTTTAGTACACTGTAAAAAAATGATTGTGAGTTTTAGTCAGGTGGACAAGTTAAATCATGTCCTGTCAACTTGCAGTGTCTCACTACACAATAGGACGAGTTGGAACAACCCCAACTTAAATAGGAACTGAAAACTTAAAATAACATGTTCATATAACAACAAAACATAGGTTCTATCAACTTTCTGTGTAATGCACCTGTGCCAGATACTCTACGTCATGATGACATACTTTTTTAACGAAGTTGCGACAGACGCAAATAATTAATGATTAATTAAGTGATGACCGATTATTATTGAAGACACCTGATGTTAACAAGCAGAATCACCAAAGGAGAAAAATCACAATTTTTAAGCAACCATTATAGTGATCAGTATTTGCATTAGTTGGGCTCTTGACCCTTACATTTTTAACTTTAAATTTTCTTTGGCTACTGTGACTGTGTTAAAACAGCCAGACAAGCCAAGAGCACAAGTCATCAGGTGGTGATGATTATGTTTTAACATAATCATTTTTTGATCTGAATCATTGAACTCATTTGGAGTTTAATTAGACTCTAAGAGATTAGACTCTAAACAAATTCAGTGATTATAGTCAAATAAAGATTGTCTTGAATAATTAGTGTCAGCCTTGTGATTCCACAACAAAAGATCCTGCCTTTTTTATACGTTTTAGAATTTCTTACAAGCTGTTGTGATTTAAAAAAAAAAAAAAAAAAAACTTTCTGAAGAAGTCTCTTTGCTTAGGTGCACACAGACATCAAGAACCAGCGTATGAATCTCAACAACGGTGACAAACAGCATATTCAGATAAACAGATCAACTCTGAACATCACAAAACAAGCTACTAAAAAGTCACATAAAAACAACAAAAACAAAAGAAAATAGTAAGAATAAAAGAAATTACAAAGACAATTCAGCTCATAATTTATTCATGCCACAATGCATGATGGGAGCCATGGATTAGTTCTGATTGGCTACAACATGCTTTTTAATTGATACAGTTCGTTGGCTCAATTTACTGCAAGTTATTTCAACAACTACATATAAGTTGAGTAAACTTAACACCTAGTGTTTGCTAAACTTAACTAAGTCAATACAACAAAATGACGTGACTAAGTCAAGTTGTGTCAACAAATCATTTTTTACAGTTTAGTTTAGTTTAAATTATTTTCTATTTTCACATTTTTTCCATTTTCATTTTAAATTTTTATAATTTGTTTTTTATTTTATCAACATTGTTTCAGTTATTTTGTAGTGCTTAAAGCTGAACTAAATTAAAATGAGAACATTTTAATTTAGTTCAGGTAACAAAAATGTTTTTGTTTTTTCAGTTTAGTTTAAGTTAACTATAACCCTGATTTTATGCAACCAAACCAATTTGTTTACAGTTAACATTTCACTTAAAGCCTTTATATATAATGCATTATAAAAGTATTCTAATGCATTATTTATAATTTGTGATCCACTTTATAATGCATTATATAATGTATAATAAATGACTGTAACCACAGTTATAATACATTATAACACTTATCTATTCATTGCTACACATTTTGACATAAAATGCATTAAAACCCACAACAAACAACTAGTTTAGGATATAACAAGGAATCTGCAAATATGCATTTTAAATTGAGTTACAATTATTTATGAAAAGATATCATGCATTGCAATGTACAATAAAATGCATTATCAAGGCATGAATGCATTATATGAAAGATACTGTACATTTATGATACTAAAACAGATGTTGTAAAGCATCCGACAGAGTTTATTTTGTGGTTTCACTGATCCTCTTTATATTTTCAGTGAGTCAGTCAATAATCAGCACTGATGATCAACAGAAGAGACTTCAGTCCAAAAATGAGCAGATGACGTGTCCTAAAATGCATTTTGTGCTGAGAGAGAGACGAGCGCTGGAGCTTTTCCTAAAATTGTAATCTGCTTAGTGTTTGCTGGAATATTTTCCATAAAATCAATGAACATCTGCTTTCTCCATTTCAAAAGAATTTACAACACTGACACAAGCAAACTCTATGTGTAATTCAATCAAACACAACATCACTCCCATACTGATGAACTCTTGAGAACCCTCTAGAAACTCTTAAGAAACCCTCTAGTAGCACAAACCTGTTTTAGTTAGCTATTTAAAATATTACTTTTTTACAATATTATTTAAAAAAATTGTTATTTTGCAATAATATATTTAAAATATTATTTCTATTTCTATGCTAGTAACTTGCTAATCATGCCAACATGTTAATAACATGTTAATTGTGCTAGAAACATGCTAACAACATGCTAGTAACATTCCAATTGTGTTAGAAACAAGCTAACTAAATAAATAAGGTGTTGCTATGGGGTTGCTAGGGTGTTACTAGCATGTAGTTAGCATGAGTTGCAAGTTGCTAGCATGCTTTTAACATGATTAGCATGTTACGGCATGCTGTTAGCATGATTATCAAATTACTAACATTTATGTGTCGCTAGCATGTTTTTAACATGATTAGCATGTTAAAAACATTAACATGCTAGAAACATGCTGCAACGTTAGTAATTTGCTAGTCATGCTAGCAACTGTTAATCATGTTAAACATATGCTAGGAACATGCTAATCATGCTAGAAACATGCAAGTGCCATGCTAGTTAATCATGTTAGAAAGATGCTAGCAACATGTTAGTAATTTGTTAGTCATGTTAACAACATGCTAATCATGTTAAAAACATGCTAGCAACATGCTAATCATGCTAGAAACATGCTAGTAACTTGTTAATCGTGCTACCAACATGTTAGTAACATATTAATTGTGCTAGAAACATGCTAACAACATGCTAGTAACGTGATAATCGTGCTAGGAACACGCTAATCATGTTTAAAACATGCTAACAACATGCTAATCGTGCTAGAAACATGTTAGTGATATGCTAGTCATCCTAACAACATGCTAATCATGTTAAAAAACATGCTAGCAACATGTTAGTGATATGCTAGTCATCCTAACAACATGCTAATCATGTTAAAAAACATGCTAGCAACATGCTAATCATGTTAAAAATGTGCTAGCAACATGTTAGTAATTTGATAATCATGCTAACAGCATGATAGCAACATGCTAATCATGTTGAAAGCATGCTAGAAACTTGCTACTCACGCTAACAACATGCTAGTAACACCCTAGCAACCACTCTGGGTATTCTAGCAACCTCATAGCAACACCTTAGCAACCACACCGGGTACCATAGCAACTGCATAGCAACACCCTAGCAACCACCCCTTAGCAATAATAAATTTAAAATAATCTGCAACGAATTACGTAGTGATAAGAGTAACATCAGCCAGTACTCGTCAAAAGTTTGCAATAATTATGATTTATTTATTTTAAGAGTCTCTTCTGCTCAGCAAGGATGCACTTATTTGATAAAACAATTGAAATATTATTCAAATTTTAATCAGCTGTTTTCTATGTAAATATGTGTTAAAATTTAATTTATTTCTGTGATCAAAGTTGAATTTTTAGCATCATTACTCCAGTCTTCAGTGTCACATGATCCTGCAGAAATCATTCTAATATACTGATTTGCTGCTCAACAAACATTTATGATTATTAGCAATGATAAAAACAGTTGTGCTGCACAATATTTTTGTGGAAACTGTGATGCATTTTATTTTTCAGGATTCACAGATGAATAGAAAGTTCAAAACAACAGCATTTATTTAAACTACATATTTTTTGTAACATTATAAATGTCTTTACTGTCACATTTCATCAACCACATGTGTGCGTGATAAATAAAAGTATTCATTTTCTTAATTTTTTGTTTGGTATTAATTATACATAATCTGGATGTATCCCATAATGTATCTTTCCATAAAAAAAATATTAGAATGATTTCTGAAGGATCATGTGACACTGAAGACTGGAGTAATGATGCTGAAAATTCAGCTGCGCATCACAGAAATAAATTACAGTTTAACACATATTCACATAGAAAACAGTTTTAAATCATAATATTATTTCACAATATTTACTGTATTTTTGATTAAACAAATGCACCTTAATGATCAGAAGAGACTTTTAAAGCTTAATTATTTCTAACTATTTTGGTTAGCGTATGTACACTATTAAAGCAGTCTATAAGATGAAACAGCCTGTGCATTTTATTTTAATTCTAATGTTTCAAATTCAAGTTCTCTCGTTTCCCAACACACAGCTTTGACCGGACACTCTGTGTTTCTGGCCGCTAACAAATTAAAGAGGACGGTTTGGCTTCCTGACCTCTTCACTGTTGACCCCTTGACCTTTGACCTCTGGATGGCTTTG
The DNA here is from genome assembly GCF_022985175.1 of Labeo rohita. Taxonomy (NCBI): domain Eukaryota; kingdom Metazoa; phylum Chordata; class Actinopteri; order Cypriniformes; family Cyprinidae; genus Labeo; species Labeo rohita. The sequence goes on along the minus strand of NC_066877.1, from coordinate 37,074,803 downwards.
ACAAACTCGGAACAGAAGGACACTCAACCAGCCGACCACCCGTCCGTCTGTCCTGTCATCATGTCTTCTGTGGAGTTTTATGACTGAAACCTTCTAGCGTTAAAGCAGCTGTCAGACCAGTAGTTCAGCAAATCATCATCATTTACTCACCTTCAGGATCTTCTAAGCCTGTGGGCTTTCTTCCTTCTGTAGAAAAGCTGCTGTGGTTCATTAAGACGCTGATAAATCCACTTGTCCTTCACGCAACAGTGCACAAATGATATTTAGAAATGGCTTATGTAAGTTACCTTCAAGAAAAACAAGAGAAAGCGATGTTTAACATCTCAATGAAACAAGGGAGAGAACAAGATAATGCATGGTTTTTAAAGCATCTGTACTTAAAGGATCATATAACGGTAAATACACGTCCAAACCCTCTCATCAAGCTCATAAACGTGAATTGCTGGTTGTTTCAGAGTCTGTAATCAGAGCAGGTTTTATTAGGGCTCTGTGTTAAAAACAAACTTACTTTCAGCAGGAGAAACAACAACAAAAACTTACTGTGGTGATTAAATATCAAGATTTTCTAAAGTTCAACTGGCATGTTTTACAAAATATGAAAATAAATAAACAAAACAGAAAACAAACAATGTGGCACTGCAACAAATGTTCTTCCTCTGTATTTTTGTTGTTTTCCAGTGCAAACGTCTAAACATTCATAAATCAAAACATATTTAGAGGACATGCCAAATGAGTGAAGACATTCTTGTTGTAAATTAGTCTTGCTGTCTGGAAAAAATGAAGTGACTTTATACTTAAACTAAGAAACTGTATCTGCATGGGGAGACAAGAAAAAAAAAATAAATAAACACAATCCAAAGAGAAAACAAGATTATTTTCTGAACCCACTGACAGATTTTTTTTTTTAGTTTTAAGCAAAAACTATTTTTCTATTTATTGTTTGAATCTTAAATTTCAGATGAGAGCTCAAGAACAAAGTGTTAATAATTGTTATTTCCACATTCAGAGACATTAATGAAATCAGTTCCAGATAAAAGTGTCACGAGCTGTTGTTGCTTTAGTTTAACTGCTTAAAGAGTCGATTCCATCTGCGTCTCATTGTCAGGCTTATTGTTAATACTGTAAAAATGAATCACAAAAACAAAGAAACATTTTTCTAATCAGTTTCATGTTTAAATGCACTAATTCAATTAACATTAAACCATGTGATGGTTTTGCTATTTGTATTGAGATGCTCCTTTAAATCCGTCTGTCTGAATGCACAACATTACTAAAACTATTTAAAAAATTGCTGAAATAGAATAAAAGTTAACTGGACTAATAAAATAAAATAAAAAAATAAATATAAAATAAAATAAAATAAAATAAAATAAAATAAAATAAAACAAAACATTTCAGCTATTTGCCAAGGCAACATTTTTCATTTTCATTAATTGTAGTTTAACTTGATGTAAAACTGAAAGAAAATGAATAAAAAAAAAAAAACAGATATTTAAATAAATAAATAAATAAATAAATAAATAAATAAGACAAAACTACACACAAAAAACCTGAGACTTTTTATATATATATATATATACATATTAGAGAAACATTTTTCTAATCAGTTTCTAATCAATGCACTAATTCAATCAACATTAAACCATGTGATGTTTTTGCTATTTGTATTTAGATGCTCCTTTAAATTCGTCTGTCTGGATGCACAACATTACTAAAACTATTTTAAAAAGTAATAATAATAATAAAAATAGGTAGCTGAAATAGAGAAAAAGTGAACTCAAATAAAATAATAAACATTTATTTATTTTGGCTATTTGCCAATGCAATATTTCTCATTTACTTTAACTTGATGCAAAACAGAAATAAAAATAAATAAATAAATAAAATAAAAATGTACAAAAATGTAAATAAAATAAAAAATTAATAAAAATGTAAAAAATAAATAAAATATTAAAAAATGTAAAAAATAAATAAAAATGATTTTAAAAAACATTAAAATATAAAAAATAAATAAAAATAAGTTTAAAATAATAAAAAAAATAAATAAACATACATACATACCAAAACCTGAGACTTTAACTAAAATTAAAACAAAAACAGAATATACTGTATATATATGTATATGTATATGTATATGTATATATATATATATATATATATATATATATATATATATATATATATTCTGTTTTCGTTTTAATTTTAGTTAAACTAAAATTAATATATAGCAACTCAATGCCTGTTAATTAAATGCATATTATATTTATATGAAGTTAATTAAAAAAAAAAAAAAAAACAACCATGTGAGCAGCAGAAAGAGATGAACATGAAAATCAAAGACAATGAGATTAAAAGTGCAATAAAAAAGCCTAAGAAGTAAACTATTATTGATATATTCTGATGTGTTTATAGAGATAAAAACACAGCTGCATGGCCAGGAACATCAGCGAGTGATTGGAAGCATCTGCTGGTGGCTTTAATTAAAGAAGCAGCGAAACGTCCAGGCTCTTGAATTATGATCTTCAGTCGGAAACACAGCAGCAACAGCTCACAGATCTGCTCAAAAACTATAATCAACAACTAATCATACTGTATGAGCCCATCAGAGCTCCTGTTGATCCATGTAAACATACACTAACATCTCTGACCGCAGTGATGTTCCTCACTGTTCTTCAGCTCCTGGAAACTCCTTAATCCTCTCAAACCCAGTTCAGCAAAACTACAGGAAGAAATAAATCAAGCAAAATCAAGAGTCTTTTGAAAATTCTAATTACAGTGATGTTTTTCTAGAGCATTTTTAACTACACTGGTGTATTTTATCCTACGGAACGCAAGCAGATCCTGAGCACTACTGATGTTTTTATGTGAAAATGAAAAGCACGTGTGTCTCATCATCTCAGAAACCTGATACGAGTGACCAGCACACACACATCAGCCATAAAACAACAGCAGCTCTGTCCATTTAAACCTCTTCTGTTTGATTTAATACTGCAGGTGGACCAGTGTTATTGTAGTATCACTGAGATATTATTAGAATTTTTGTTAAGATCTTGAATTAAGATCTTGAATTGAACTAACACTTCAAATTTAATTACTTTTACTACTTTTTTTGTGTTTTTTTTGGACCTTTATAGCCTGTTATATTTTCATTTTGAGATTTTGATTTAATATTTTCTGTTTTCACTTCAAATTTAGTTCAAGTTTTAGTTTTAGTTTTTTTTTTATTAAAATTAAAATTTCTTTTATTATTTTGATTTTAATTTAGTATTTTGTGTTTTCACTTTAAATTTAGTTAGTCTGGACTTTTATTGCTTCTTAAATTTTTATTTTAGACTTTTATTTAATATTTTCTGTTTTCACTTTTTAAAATTTGGATTTAAAATAATTGAACTTTTATTTTAATTGAACATTTATTGTCATTTTTTTTATTTTGATTGAATATGATTTTAATTTAATATTTTGTGTTTTCACTTTGTATTTAGTTAGTTTTACTATTTTTTGTGTATTTTTGGACTTTTATTTACTCTTATATTGTTATTTAAGACTTTTATTTAATATCTTCTATTTTCACTTTAAATTTAGTTTTTAAAAAAGTTAGCCATTTTTTAAAATCTTTTATTATTATATTTTAAATTTGAACTTAATTTAATATTTTCTGTCCTCCTTTTGAGTTTAGTTAAAGATTTAGTAATTGTATTTTGTCATTTTTATTTAGATTGAAATAGATAAAAAAAAAAAAAAAATTAATTAAATTTTAATACGAAATGTTCTGTTTTCACTTTAATTTCACTTTAAGTTTTAGTTTTGTGTACTGTTGTCATTTTTATTTCAATTGAATATGATTTTAATTTAATATTTTGTGTTTTTTACTTTCATTTAGTTTGTTTTCCTATTTTTGGACTTCATCACCCCTTACATTTTTATTTAAGATTTCTATTTTGTATTTTCTATTTTCACTTTAAATTTAGGTAATGCTTTAGTTTTTTTGTTGGTGTATTTTTTTAATCGTTTATTTTAAATTTGGATTTAATATTTTCTGCTCTCCTTTTAAGTTTAGTTGAAGTTTTATTAAGTGTGTTTTGTCATTTTTATTTAGATTGAATTAGATTTCATTTTTTTAAACTAGATATTCATACATTTTTTTTAAACTTTAATTTCACTTCAATTTCACTAGATTTAACTGGATCTTTTTTTTAACATTTTGAATTAGTATTTTTTTTTTGTCATTTATTATTATTATTATTATTATTTAACAGTTTTGTTTAGTTCGCCAGTTTGACCGTCTCCGTTCTGCTTGTGTGTATCTGTGTTTGTTTTCAGCTAGTGCAGTGTGTTTCTCCAGTTCTCTGAGGGCACAAACCTGGTTTATTATCAGATGTGAGTGAAGCGTTACCTCACTGCCTTCAGGATACGTCTCCCTCTCGTCCCACACTGAATAAATCACCTTCCCTCCATCCAGATGCTCCATATGCAGTGATTTAACATGATTCAGCTCGTCTCAGCGCTTCATGATCTTTAAATGACCTTCAGACGTACAGCCGGGTCAACAAAAGTCTGAAAACACAAAACAGCCAATATTACATACTGCAAGTATGAAACTGACATGAAAATAAGAACTTGTTCAGATTGTGCTCCAGACAAATGTGACCCTGGAGCACAAAACCAGTCTTAAAGGAGAAGTCCACTTCCAGAACAACAACTTACAAACTAGTTAAAAAAGTTTGTCAAAAACAAACTTTAAGTTGGCTTGAGACAAGAAAGTTTGAAAAAGTTAAAAAAGTTTGAAGAGTTTAAGAAGTTTAAAGAAAAAAGTTTTCAGTCTGAAATAGTTTGAGGTTTAAAGTAGTTTTAAAAGGTTAAAGTTTGAATGTTTTGAAGGCAATACACTCTCTAGCATGATTAGCAAGTTGCTAGCATGTTTAGCACATTGTTGGTATGTTTCTAGCATGATTAGCAAGTTGTTAGCATATTGCTAACACATTTCTAGCATGATTAACAAGTTGCTAGCATGTTTCTAGCATGAATAACAATGTTGCTAACCTGTTTGTAGCATGATTAACAAGTGTTTATGATGTTGCTAGCATGTTTGTAGCATGATTAGGGAGAATTTATGATGTTGTTAGCATGTTTCTAACATGATAAACAAGTTGTTAACATGTTGGCATGTTTCTGTGATGATTAACAAATTGCTAGCATGTTTCTAACATAATCAGCAAGTTGCTGACATGTTTCTAGCATGATTAGCAAGTTGTTAGCTTATTGCTAGCAGATTTCTAGCATGATTAACAAGTTGTTAATACGTTGCTAACATGTTTCTAGCATGAATAGCAATGTTGCTAACCTGTCTGTAGCATGATTAGCAAGTCTTTATGATGTTGTTAGCATGTTTCTAACATGATAAACAAGTTGCTAACATGATTAACAAATTGCTAACATCTTTCTAGCATGATTAACAAGTTGCTAGCATGTTTCTAGCATGATTAGCAAGTCTCTAACCTGTTTGTAGCATGATTAGCAAGTGTTTATGATGTTGCTAGCATGTTTGTAGCATGATTAGCAAGTGTTTATGATGTTGTTAGCATGTTTCTAACATGATAAACAAGTTGTTAACATGTTGGCATGTTTCTGGGACGATTAACAAATTGTTAACGTTTCTAGCATGATTAACAAGGTGCTAGCTAGCATGTTTCTAGCATGATTAGCAAGTCGCTAACCTGTTTGTAGCATGATTAGCAAGTGTTTATTATGTTGCTAGCATGTTTGTAGCATGATTAGCAAGTTGTTAACATGTTTCTAACATAATTAAGTTGCTAACATGTTTCTAGCATGATTAGCAAGTTGTTAACATGTTGGCATGTTTCTGGGATGTTTAACAAATTGCTAGCATGTTTCTAACATAATTAGCAAGTTGCTGACATGTTTCTAGCATGATTACCAAGTTGTTAGCTTATTGCTAGCAGATTTCTAACATGATTAACAAGTTGCTAGCATGTTTCTAACATGATTAGCAAGTTGTTAATACGTTGCTAGCATGTTTCTAGCATGAATAGCAATGTTGCTAACCTGTTTGTAACATGATTAACAAGTGTTTATGATGTTGCTAGCATGTTTGTAGCATGATTAACAAGTTGTTAGCATGTTGCTAGCATGTTTTAACATGATTAACAAGTTGTTAGCATGTTGCTAACCTGTTTGTAACATGATTAACAAGTGTTTATGATGTTGCTAGCATGTTTGTAGCATGATTAACAAGTTGTTAGCATGTTGCTAACATGTTTTAACATGATTAACAAGTTGTTAGCATGTTGCTAGCATGTTTCTAACATGATAAACAAGTTGTTAACATGTTGGCATGTTTCTGGGACGATTAACAAATTGTTAACGTTTCTAGCATGATTAACAAGGTGCTAGCTAGCATGTTTCTAGCTTGATTAGCAAGTCGCTAACCTGTTTGTAGCATGATTAGCAAGTGTTTATTATGTTGCTAGCATGTTTGTAGCATGATTAGCAAGTTGTTAACATGTTTCTAGCATCATTAGCAAGTTGCTAACATGTTTCTAGCATGATTAGCAAGTTGCTAACATGTTTCTAGCATGATTAGCAAGTTGCTAGCGTGTTTATAGCATGATTAGCAATTTGCTAACGTGTTTCTAGCATGATTAGCAAGTTGCTAGCGTGTTTCTAGCATGATTAGCAAGTTGCTAACGTGTTTCTAACATGATTAGCAAGTTGCTAACATGTTTCTAGCATGATTAGCAAGTTGTTAACGTGTTTCTAGCATGATTAACAAGTTGTTAACATGTTTCTAACATGATTAGCAAGTTGCTAGCGTGTTTCTAGCATGATTAGCAATTTGCTAACATGTTTCTAGCATGATTAGCAAGTTGCTAACGTGTTTCTAGCATGATTAGCAAGTTGGTAACATGTTTCTAACATAATTAACAAGTTGCTAACATGTTTCTAGCATGATTAACAAGTTGTTAGCATGTTTCTAGCATAATTAGTAAGTTGCTAGCATGTTTCTAGCATGATTAGCAAGTTGCTAAGATGTTTCTAGCATAATTAGCAAGTTGCTAGCGTGAAACATTTCAGGATTTTTCTCCATATAATGGATTTCATTGGTCCCCCGATTTTACAAACACACACACACACACAGATGATACACAGCTACAGCTGATGTGTTTGTGGGATCATAAAGCTCTTGGTGTGGTCTTATTGCTTCAGCTGTTTAGTTTTCAGTCTCTCAGTGACAAAACTTGTCTTGAAGCTACTCTGACACTGCTTAACTACTTTAAATAACTAGTAGCTTGACAAACTGCACTCAGGCTGCTCTTCTGAAAAAGTAGTACTCTTCAGTCATATTTTTTGTAAAAAAAAAAAACAAAAAACAAAAAACAAAACAAATCACAAACTAAATATAAAACCATAATATTAAATACTTTAAATACATATCTTATTATTAATTTAATATTTTATAATCATAAATAAACAATTTAATTATAATTCTAAAATTATAATATTAATGCAAAAACCATTGGCAGACGTTTGCTTTCATTTAAAGGAAAAGCTCACTTCACTTTGAAGACAGCGGATTAATTTGAGTAAATCACTTTGCTCAAATATTTCATAAATATCAAAAGCTAGTAAATAATAGAGTTTCTGCATTAATATATATATATATATATATATATATATATATATATATATATATAAATAATTTTAGAATTTCTTTATAATTATAATTAAATAATTTATAATGATAAAATAATTATAACATATTAAAAAGTATTTAATATTATGGTTTTATATTTAATTTATAATACTTTTTGTAAAAAAAAAAAAAAAAAAAAAAAAGTTATGGCTGAAAAGTTATCTGAAATTAAATTTATCAGTCTTCAAAGTGAGCTTTTGCTTAAAATGAAAGCAAACATCTGCCAATGGGGTCAATAGAAAATCCAGCTAATTCAAAGGGAAAACAAGATTATTTTTCTAAGCAAAAGCTGACTTCACTTTAATTATTTTTTAAGAAAACAAGGCTTAAGATGTCAAATCATTATTCTCCATTATATTTAAGAATGTTTAGATATTTGTACTGTAAAACAAGACCCAGACATTGAGGAAGACAATTGATTTGTGCAACGTGGAGCAAACAGATGCATTTTTAAAGCAGCTGACCTACTAAAAATGTAGTTAGGTTAGTTGCACTGCTATGTTTGGTAAGTTAGTCCAAAAAGCGGGTCAAACCTCGTGTGTTTTGCCGTTTCCCATCTGTGGGAACACAAACTACACAGTTCAGTGCTGCATGGGAAAGTCTTCAAGTTTCATGATGAAGATTATAAGATCTTTGTGGATCTTTTGACAAACAATAGCAGAAGAAAGTGTGGGCGTCACAAATGAGCCGCCTTTGCATTATTTAGCCACATAAATTAAACACTCACAGATGGAAAGTGAGCAGTATGTCATTCGAGTTTCTTCTTTCTGTCTCAGGGTGAGATTTTCTTCACTCGTGATCCGCAAAACCATTAACATTCAGTCCTATAAACCCAGTGACTCGATCTGCTTGAAAAGCGCTGAATCCCCAGATCGTCGTGAGGGAATTTTATATTAACGCTCAATTTACTTCACGTATGTTTTCTGAATGACTCAAGCTTTCATTTTACTGCTGACCGGGAGATCTTTGAAGTGCATTTCAGCAACATCTGAATGAAATCAAGTGAATGGATGTTATAAACTCATACAGTCTGTTTGAACGTCAATTCAAGGAAACATCTGATCATTGGGCTTAAGCAGACACATGAACGCTTGATCGGGACAGTTACGGGTGGATGCTATGATTACTAAAAGCTTTTCATGAAGATCAGACTTTCCACCACCTCCAAAGCTTTGGAGAATCACCTGTTCAGCAGAACTCAACTTTGCAGGTCAAGAAGCATCTTAAAGACACACCAGATCACTGACTTCAAGTATGAAGATTCACTGTTACATTAACAGAAAAAAGTTTTGAGAAAGCCAACTTACTGAAATGGTATATAAACTACTTCTTCTTCTGAGACTAAAATTTTACTCCTCCTAGAGCTTTAACTCTACAAACTCTAAACTCAGCCCAGATCTTCAGACTGATCCGACCGAGTTGCTGTATCTTTTCTAACTGATTAAAACTGGGAAAAATCCCATAGACTTACACTGACGGAATGTTCAAATGAGCAACACTATTCAAACACTATCCAACACTATATACAACTGTCAAAACTCCCAGAATCCCTTGAGACTCAATCAAACTTCCCTTCTATATACTATTTCTAATCTATTCAAACTAACTTGTTAATCATGCTAGAAACACTCTAGTAACACCGTGTCTACACCGGACGCGAGCGGCACGACAAAATACAGTAGAACCCATTATAATCATTGATGCTGTGCGACCTGACACGACACGACACGACACGACACGACAACAAATCCCAGACTGTAAACTGCTACCGCATTCTATCTATGACGTGCTCACACAAAGTTTAAGTGATTTGTAACGGTCACTTTGTCGCGTCCAGTGTAGACACGGTGTAACATGCTAATCATGTTAGAATTATGCTAACAACATACTAGTAACTTGCTAATCATGCTAACAACATGTTAATCATCCCAGAAACATGCTAGTAACTCGCTAATCATACAACATGCTAGTAACATGCTAATCATGCTGGAAACATGCTAGCAGCATGCTAGTAACATGCTAATCATGCTTGCAACATGTTAGTAACTTACTAATCATGCTAGAATCATGCTAGCAATTCAATTAAATTCAAATTTATTTGTATAGCGCTTTTCACAATACATATCGTTGCAAAGCAGCTTTACAATATATGTAATAACAACATGCTGGTAACTTGCTAATCATGCTAGAATCATGGTAACAACATGCTAGTGACATGCTAACCATGCTAGTATCATGCTACAATCATGCAAACATGTTAGTAACTTGCTAATCATGGTAACAACATGCTAACCATGCTAGTTTCATGCTAGAATCATGCAAACATGTTAATAACATGCTAATCATGCTAGCAACATGTTAGCGACATGCTAACCATGCTAGTATCATGCTACAATCATGCAAACATGCTAGTAACTTGCTAATCATGCTAGAATCATGGTAACAGCATGCTAGTGACATGCTAACCATGCTAGTTTCATGCTAGAATCATGCAAACATGTTAATAACATGCTAATCATGCTAGAATCATGCTAGCAACATGCTAGTGACATGCTAACCATGCTAGTATCATGCTACAATCATGCAAACATGTTAGTAACTTGCTAATCATGGTAACAACATGCTAACCATGCTAGTTTCATGCTAGAATCAGGCAAACATGTTAGTAACATGCTAATCATGCTAGAATCATGGTAGCAACATGCTAGTGACATGCTAACCATGCTAGTTTCATGCTAGAATCATGCAAACATGTTAATAACATGCTAATCATGCTAGTGACATGTTAACCATGCTAGTACCATGCTACAATCATGCAAACATGCTAGTAACTTGATAATCATGCTAGAATCATGGTAACAACATGCTAGTGACATGCTAATCATGCTTGCAACATGTTAGTAACTTGCTAATCATGTTAGAATCATGCTAGCAACATGCTAGTGACATGCTAAAATCATGCAAACATGTTAGTATCATGCTAATCATGGTATAATAATAGTAACAACATGCTAGTGATATGCTAACTATGCTAGTATCATGTTAGAAACATGCTAGTAACATGTTAATCACGCTAGAATCATGCTAGTAAATTGCTAATCATGCTAGAATCCTGTTAGAAACATGCTAGTAACATGCTAATCATGATAACAACATGATAGTAACTTGCTAATCATGCTGGAAACATGCTAGCAGCATGTTAGTAACATGCTAATCATGATAAGTGTGCTAACAACATGCTAATCATGTAAATAGCATTCTGGTAGCTTACTAATTATGTTAGCAACATGCTAGCAACATGCTAATAACATGCTAATCATGCTAGCAACATGCTAATAACTTGTTAATCATTATAACAACAGGCTAGTTACATGTTAGCCATATTAATAACATGCTATATCTATCTATCATCTATCTATCTCTGACTGACTGTATTGCCTTCAAAACATTCAAACTTCAACCTTTTAAAACTACTTTAAACTTCAAACTATTTCAGACTGAAAAGTTACAACTTTTTAAAACTTTGTAAACTTTCCAAAGTTTTTCAAACTTTTTGGTCCAGCTTTCTCAAGCCAACTTAAAGTTTGTTTTGACTGACTTTTTTTATCTAGTTATTAACTAGCATTACTTGCAGTTTAACTCTAAATGATGTAAAATAAAGAGAAATAAAGTCAGTGAGAAGCCTTGAGATCCAAAGCTCAAGCAGCTGTTCAGATGAAGGTGGAAAACCATCTGAGGTCCAATAAACTAACAAGGCTAAATGACACTTCAGAGAAGTGTAGCAAACTTTAGGGCAGGATTTTGAAAGGGAGGAACATAAATTTGAGACGTGGGACTCAGAAACAGCTGCTTTTTCACTCACTTTTTGACCTTGGAAATCATAAATCTAGGATTTTCAAACCATCAGAACTCTTCAGGCTGGTTTAGACATGAACCTGTGAGAGGTGTGAGATCATTATTCTTTGAATAATTATAATGAGATGTATTTGTTTTTAATAAATGTATGTTTCATTGCTCTACATATGGAACTGAAATAACCATATAAACCAGTTATAACAGTCTACGATAAACCTGACGGCTGTTGTCATCGCTGAAACTTCAAGTCAAGGTCAGTTGTACTTGAGCAGCTGTTTATAAATCATTAAAAATTAGGAGAAATGCACGAATGGAAAAGGAGAAATGGGTCAAAAGCGAGGAGGAGTCGAGTCCCTGTGGAGCGTTTGACTGTAAAACTCAAGGTTCTGCCAGTTATTACCTTCTCATCCTTTCTCAGTTTGGCTTTAATTGTGAAGACATCTGGAAATAACACAGAATTAATGAAATACATAATTCAGTGGGTCCTGTCAACATGCTTGTAACATTTTTACAGAAAATTTCTACAGAAATGGTGCCGCCAAAATCTGTTTAATCTCACAATTCTGAGGAAAGCAGAATTGCAGTATAAACTAGCAAATAGCAAATTTAGTATATTTTAACATTATATGACTGGGTCAATGACATGACGCCTACGCTTTCTGTCCGATGGCATTTTTTTCAGTTATAAATTGGTTTAAATGCATTAAAAAGATGCCATATATATGAAGTACCTCTCCTATGTACGGACCCGCTTTATCTTTTCAAAAATGACTGGTTATTTGTCATTTTTCTGTTATTCAAAGTGTCAAAATATCATGTGGCACGACCGTTCGGCCATAACTGTTGTTTTGGAAACTTTGAAATGACCCTAAATTAATTTAGATTATTTTTCTGTACTATTTGGCATGATTACAAGTGTTTTGTAATCCTACATAAAACTGCAAAGCATTTGCATTTGTATCATAATATACAAACAAACTTTGTCTGATGATTTCCATATAATGAAATATCATGTGGTGCGACCATCAAAAAACTACCATTTTGGGACTTTTATGTTGTAATCCATTCTAAGGTAGGACTTTGCATTATATAGCAATTTGGAAGTATTAAGCAGGTTTGTAACTCTCTTTCAAATTTGGGAAAAATAACCTTTTTAACGGCTGGTATGCAGTTACCGCATGTGGATACCATGTATCAAAAAACAAAACAAAACAATGACTATGAAGTCATCTCTACAAGCATTTATTTTTATTGTATATTTCATAGAGACCTTTTGTGTTTAGTTGGCCAATTCTGTGCTTGTAAATTTTGACTGAATTTGAAATATCATGTGGTGCGACCACTGCTGAGTGTTTTCCATTAAACAGATCCAACAGATTTTTATGCAATTTGGGTCATTTCAGATGGTTTCGGTTTATAAAACTATAAAACTATAGTTTGGCAATTATGCATTTATTAGTAATTTAGTTATTAATAACTATTTTAATCTACTTTACTAGATTCCACTGCCAAGCAAAGTAAAATACACACTTGCCATAAGCAGCTGACCCTGCAGTCAAGCACAAACTCCAGATTTCATTTTCTACTGTGATAAAGATGTTCATGCTGCGATCTCAGAACCTGAGCCAGCAACCTCCCGCTACTCTAAATTGACCCTATGCAAAGACCCGCCCCCCTTAGTTACCGTTGCTACGTCCGACATGGCACTTTTATTCCACACATCAGTGAAAAATTCATCCCGGAGCATAGAGCGGCACACGAACCGCTCATCTCTTTATCTTTACTAGTTATAACATGAAATAAACGTGAATATACATCAGATTTCACCTGTGAAAACATCAATACACACTATTTTTCAAGCTCAAGTCCACAGACTAATCTACTCTCCTGTCTGGTTTGTTTGTCAGACAAAACGGCATATTCCGCGTTATGATTGGTCAGATCGCCTGTTAATCAAACTCCCAGCGATGGGCCAATTGAGCAGCCAAGACTGTACAAAGTTCAAAAATAACTGGGGCTAAAGAAATACCTGCAGTTAATGCCATGTGCTGCACTTTTCACACATCTCTTAAAATAGATTTATATATATAAGGCCTCAGCATCATTTGGAGTGACTATTCATCATGTGGTGCGACCAATAATAGGAATAACTGTATTAAAATAAAATATCTAATTTCTGTGATTAAAACATGAATCACTGCTACAGCATGCTTATGTGAATAGTATTTTTAAAACATTTTTATCAGTTTTATGCAATTTACAGGATAAGTCTGTTAACTACATTTAAGAAGTCAACTCAGAAATTGTAAAACAAAAATATGAGATAATTTTTTACAAAAACTCAGAATGTTAATAATAAAAAAATGTTAAGCATGTTAAGGAAAATAATTAATTTCAATATAAATCATGGTCGCACCACATGACATCTTTAGGGCCATGATCTCAGAACCTGAGCCAGCAACCTCCCGCTTCTCTAAATTGACCCTTCGTGAAGACCCGCCCCCCTTAGTTACTGTTGCTATGTCCGACATGGCACTTTTATTCCACACATCAGTGAAAAATACATCACGGAGCATAGAGGACACTGAAAACATGCTGACATACAAGACAGAGGTCACTGGTTACTTTTGGTATGAAACAAAGTCTGTGTTCAAATTTTGTCTCTTTTTTTTTTTTTTTTTTTTAAGAAATTCAAATTTTGAGCCGCTTTAATGTGTCCTGACAGATGGTCGCACCACATGACATCTTTTAAAATCCATGGCCAATTCATCAAGATGAAAAAACACTAAAATAACAAAAAATAACTTAATTTTAAATTTTAATATGAATTTATCTGTACACAACATTCTTAAAGTTTGAACAATTATAACAGATATTATTTTTTTGTATTTTAAAATTGGCCTGTTGAAAATCCTTATACATCAGTGACCCATATACAACTGTAAAATATACAGGCAACGATATGCCATCTACCTGAAACACTGTCACAATATTTTTTTACAGTAAATTTCTGGCAACCACATCTGCCAGATATTTATTTTATTACTTGTACATAGACATTTTTAAAGTTTGGATGTAACAATGCCTACAAACTCACCTTTCACAGCACTTCAGAAAAGAGCCAAACTCCTCAAACAACTCATCTCTATTTGGGTCAGGGATGTCATACCTATCAACCATTTTGCTGAAATCTTGCCCTCTTCTGTTAGAGATCTTTAAGAAAGCAGAGAGAAAGCTACTGATCAAGCATTACAAAACAGAACATGAGATGTTTCTCAAAGAATGACAATAAATCATTATTTTCTGCTATTATTTCTGCAAACATCTTAACAGACCAGCAGTGATTCAGCACAAAGTGTCTAAATGACAATCAATCTAGCAGCTGATGTCATCTGCATACGCCTTCTCTTATTTCACACCCCCACAAGTTTGGCTGGAGCTGCAAAACATGAGCCAAAGAGGACAACAATACAGAAACTGACTGAATAATGCAGCTGCTTGAACAAAGCTCTGTGGAACTTTTTTTTAATTAGTTATGCATATCTTACTAATCTGATTTTACCAACAGTTTTTGGGCAGTCATTTGCCTTTGCAATGAAACATCACAATATTGCAATGAATCTTACCTCAAATGTTTGGTCCAGACATGATGAATTTAAGACACTTCAGCTTTTTCTTTTCGTTTACATTCATAACACCAGCTGTACATTAATATTAGAGGTACAGTTCACCCAAAAATGAAAATGAACTATAAATATGCTCACCCTCAGGCCATCCAAGATGTAAATGAGTTTGTTTCTTCATCAGATTTGCATCACTTGCTCAGCAAGGCTTGCATCCTCTGCAGTGAATGGGTGCCGTCAGAATGAGACTCTAAACAGCTGATAAAAACATCACAAGTAATCCACACCACTCCAGTCCATCAGTTAACATCTTGAGAAGACAAAAGCTGAAACAAATCCATCATTAAGATGTTTTTAACTAAAAAAAAAAAAAAAAAAAAGTCAAAGAGTCTCCTGTTGTCTCTCACATCAAAATGATCTGTGCAGATTTCTCTCCTGATTCAGACCAGACCACTTTTTCACTGGAGGAAGCATTATTATGGATTATGAACATGCATTTTAGTTAAAAACATCTTGATGGAATTGTTTCAGCTTTTGTCTTCTCAAGATGTTAACTGATGGACTGGAGTGGTGTGGATTACTTGTGGATTATTGTGATGTTTTTATCAGCTGTTTGGACTCTTGTTCTGACGGCACCCATTCACTGCAGAGCATCCATTGGTGAGACATTGGAGAGATGGAATGACACATTTCTACAAATCTGTTGAACAAACAAACTCACATCTAAAGTAGTTGACATACTAGTATAGTATATGTGTCTCATAAATATTAGCAAAAACAATATCTGACAACAATCATATACATTTACTTCTTTAGCTAAAAACATGCTAAAATTTGCATTACAGTACAAGTACTTATTTGTAAAAACAAAGCACCAAATTTACAAGTTACGAAAGAAGCATGAAATCAGTATTTATTAAAAATGAAGCTAATTAAAAGTACTAAAATGTTTACTGTGTTTATAAAAAATAAAATTCAGTTATGTTAATTAGTTTTTAGACAAATAAAGACAAATAATTTATTAAAATAAATGAAAGATGATATACAGAGAAAGCATAAACAGCTCAAAATACAGATTTGTTTTTCTGTGTGAACCATATTTATTCATATAATAAATCAGCTCTTGGCAGTGTTGAGGTGAATATGAATCACATTGACTTCATTTCACCACAGTTTTATGACCAACAATTTTGTTAATGTGGCAAAAGAAAAAAATGCTTAACAATAATGTGCACTGGAAAGAATCCCTGATTTAATTTAATAAAATATTTTCATGTGAGCCAACCATAGCTGTTAGTAGCTGTGTCTCTAAATCTTATAAAAACTGTTGTGAAATCAAAGCTGAGGGGACCATTAGAAAATACTTTCAATACAGAAAAGCACCAATATTTTCCATAAGAGTATGAATGTAAAAATGCACCCAAATATTACGCTGCATATTGAGCATATTAGCTTGACTTTATTTAACTTTAAAATAAACCTGGCATTGTGCACTAATTGCTTATGTTCCACTAATTGCTTATGTTCCTTTATTGGCTCAAAGCTTCTTCTAAATGCATAAATGTAAATGTTTGTCTACATAAATGCCCATACAGTCAGTAGACAGTGAATGAGTTCACTGGTTTTGAGACACAGCTGTTTTGGACCAACCATATACAGTATATATAGTATTAGTATTAATATTTTACTGTTTGAAAAAGAAAATACCTCAAATTGATCTCTACTGCATTTGTAGGACTTCTTTCTGACACTTCCATCACTAATGCTTTTGAGAAAAGCATTTGCTAAATGAATGCATGTAAAACGTGAAAGTAATCAGGCCTGATTACTACAACCTGCCTGATTCTACAAATGAATTGGCAACACTTTACAAAAATATCCCATTAGTCAATGTTAGTCAATGCATTGCAACAACAAGCAATGCATTTGTACAACTGTTCACTGTAAGTTCATGTTAGTTCAGTCCATTAAATAATATAACAAATACATCTTTTGACTTCAATAATATATTAGTAAATTATGAAATTAATGTCAACCAAAAATTAAAAAATAATTCTAAATCATATATTAATCTTAGCGGATGCTTACTAAATGGAAGCGTGTTGTAAAGCGTTACCAATTAATTTAACCATGGTAAAATGTGTTAAATGGAGCTGATGCTTCTTGATAACTAAAAGCACAATATAAATAGCCACAACATTAAATAAACAAGCAAGCATGTGTAAGATTTAGTGAATTTTGCAGACAGTTCTATTGGTGTAAATTCCATGTGGGCTGATTATTAGTTTGCTTCCTTGCATTAATGATTATCCATTAGCGTACGGATACTCCGGAGCTTCGTTTGAAGTAGATTAAAATATCACGCTTTCATATTTACAACAAGAGTCTGTAGAAAATGTTCACTGTGTTTTCAAAAGACGTCATATGAACAGTCAAACGCAGTTCTTCAAAATTGTCTTTAAAGTTAGTTTGCATCAAAACACATACACGTAAGTTGACTTGCTATCGCTACCGACCACGTTTTTGGCGGTGCACTTATAGACGCCATTGTCTCTGCTGGAAGGGCTCTGAATGACCAGTGATCCTTGCGGATGGAGATACTTGTTTCCATAAAGTCGCGGCTGGACGCCAACCTTCAACTGAAGTCCGTCAGGCATTTCCCAAACCACCTCGGCTTTAGGCGTAGCGAGAGGCATGCAGTTTAACTGAACCGCCACACCCGGACGGGCGTAGGTCACTGGCGCGGGTCCTTTGGTTATACGCGGCGGATATGCAATCACTATCACTGAAACCGACAGGCTGGACGATCCATGTTCATTAGTGGTTTGGCAGAGGTACATTCCCCTGTCGTACACAGACGTCCTTTGGACAGTAAGAGTGCCATTGTTTAGAACCGAATAGCGTCCGGTCGTCTGCGGCCTGGTTAGGACGACTCCGTTCGGTAGGGTCCAGGTAAGTTTGGGTAACGGATGACCACCGGATAAACAGTTGAGGTGAAGGTTCTCCCCATTTATGATGCTGACAAGTGAGCTGTACTTATTGGTGATTTCTGGTTTTCTGTTGGACTCCAATGTCACGGTTCGCTCTACATATCCAGCGCTGTTGCGTCCAACGCATCGATAGCGTCCAACCTCTGAAACCGACGGGTCTCTAATGACCAACGTCCCATCAAGTCGATGATTGAAACGGAAAACACTGGTTCCACTAAGAAGAGACGTCCCGTTAGGGAGAATCCAAGTGATTTCCGGCATTGGTTTTCCTTCTATGGAACAATTTAGAGTTAATATCCCATTGGTGAGTTGGACGGACTCTGTAGGCGGATTTCTCAACTGTGGCTTTTCAACACCTTCAGTCACCTCAAGTTGAATTTGGAGTCTGGCTTCTCCTCCTTCATTGCGTGCGATGCAAATAAGCGCGACGGAATCGCTTATCCGCACCGCGTGAATGTCCAGCGTACCATTGCGATGGACTGTAATCCTCGAGCCATAGTACGGAGCCGGAAGCACGATATTGTTGGGAAACACCCACATGATCCTTGGAAGTGGGTTTCCATTTGCTTTGCAGTCTAAAAGCACGCGCTGATCCTTCACGACAGTGTTACGAATGATGCCTGAACTCTCGAACCCATTAATGAGTGGTGTTGACATGAGGACTTGAACATGGACAACTTTCTTGTCAGTTCCCGCAACATTCCTGGCTGTGCACGTATAATTCCCAACATCAAACCTCTGGATTTTATGAATGTGTAAAGTGCCATCATTGGCAATTTGGTACTTGTCGGACACTGGGACTATGGCGCGGTGAGCCGGAGACGTCCATGTGATGGTGGGAGTCGGTTCTCCTTTGGCGCTGCAGTAGAGGATCGCCGTTTCCCCGAAAGGCACTTTGACGACGCTGTAAGTGTTGTTTCGGATGATTGGTGCATCTGCCACCACCTTTATATGAACCTTCATTTCATCCTTCCCAATCTCATTCTCTGCATAGCACGTGTAGTCGCCTTCCTCCTTCATTCCGACTTCATTTAAATACAGCGTTCCGTTATCAAACATCACGTATCTCTTGGTACGGAGCCCGTTATTGTCAGACTGCGGGATGCTGTTTACCATGGTACCGTCCGGGAGACTCCACGTGATTTCTGGGTTGGGAAGACCTGAAGCGATGCAGTCGACTTTCAGCTCTCCTCCGTACGAAACCTTGTGATCGATCAGTGACTTGTGGTCGATTTTAGCCGCTTTGGTCATCACGTTGACTTTAAGGAGAACGTAGTCGTCGCCCATTTTGTTTCTGGCAACACAAAGATAGTCGCCTTCATCCTTCTCGGTCACTGACGTGATGGTGAGCGTCCCGTTGCCGAACACTTTCATTCTGCGATCAAAGCTGAAACGATAAAGAGAGAGGTTACATTACTGTGACAGTAAATGTAGCATTTATTAAATGCTCATATCACTCATATCATTTGAGGATGTTGTGCGATTGGGGAAAAAAAAAAAAAAAAAAACTTTCAGAACTCAAAACTTTTCAAAACTTTTTACATTGAATGAAAATGTAAAAATTATTCATTCTGAAATCATTACAGGGCTCATATCATGCTTGCTTGTTTTTTTTTAACACCATGCCATTTTTTTTTGGCTTTTGTTTTTTCTTAAGATTTATTTTTGCCATTTGTATGCTTTTATTTTATGCCTTTATTAGGACAGTGTAGTTAGACAGGAAGCAAAGTGGGAGAGAAAGAGAAGGGTGTGGGACTGGGAAAGGTCCACAAGCCAGGATTCGAACTCGGGACGCCCGCAGCACAATAGCGCTATATGTCGACGCGCTAACCACGAGGCTATTGATTTTTTTGACTTTTGTTATAGCAAAAACCTTACATGACTTAATAAAAGTTGGACTAGAGCTAAAAACGACATGGTAGGGGGGCGCTATTACCCATCTTCTGAAAGAGCATTGAACATCTGGATTAAAAACGGTGAAGCAGCAGAAACAAACGATAGCATATATAACGGTGCATATGTAAAATAACACGAACATCAAACATTCAACAGCAATAAATCAAAACTGCTAAACATTACCAAATGGACTGTGAAGCTTTGGATGTGTTGATGGAAGCAATTGCTTCCATCTATGTTTTAATCATTTATCTGAATCCCATCCGAATGTAGTCTTTAGAAAAAAAAACTAATTTTTCAGCTTTTTGATCTAATGGAAGTAACCCACATTCAAGTGATGCATGAAGAGAATGCATGAAGCTAGAATAAAACGGTTTGTTTTATTTAAAAGCTTCATTACTGAATGTTCAGATATTCATACAATATTATGAATATTCCAATATTCTGGGGGCCATAAAAATGATTGAAAATGCTGACGGTGACTTGCAACTTTTTCTTAAAAATGCTTTAAAAGAGTTAAGATCCTTTTTTCCTACAAACTGTCAAACTAAAGTTGGATTAACTTATTTAAACTTAAGTAAACCAACATCACAGTTCAATAAAATGTGTTTGACAGATAATGACCTCTGGTTCACATCAAGATAATATTAAGAACTAAAAACTTCACTCTAGTTAAACTAAACAAAAATGACTCGTTCTCAAATCCTTGATTTCTAGTGTCAGAAACCCCAAATATAAGCAAATGACTGGCCACATTTACACATCAACACTGCCTATTTATACATCTCTGAAGTTGTACATATATGAAAGGGTTAATGTTGTAGTAGCACGATATGCCATTTTATCTAAGCGTAACACAAATGCAAGTGTGCCAAAACCACAAATTTACATAAGAATTAATCTAGGCAGTGTTTCGTACAGACCAGATTGTACAGACCATTGGTGTCAAAGTTATTCATTCAGAACTATGTTCTTCCATTTTTACTGCACTGCATTTGATTAATGTTCTTTTTGTCTTCCATCTGCATCCATTTATTTCCTTCTGATTTGCCTGTCCTCTGTAATTAATTACATTTCATGTTGTTTTGCTATTTGGTTAATCATTCTCTATAACCAACAGTGTATATGGAGACAATTAAAAGAATTTCAAAGAGGACAGAGACAGTAAAATCCACGTGAGGTGTTCCCCCCCCCCCATTTTCAACCAAGTTTTCATTATTCAGCAAACTCTGGATTGGATTGTGTCATTCACAACACAATCAGCACTGAAACAAGCCACTCAAACAGTTCACATTTGTGTTTCTAAACACACAATAGGCATTGTTGACATGCTGACCAACGAAAACTTGTTTCCTCATTAAACAACCCCAGCAATTAACCATTACCTGTAATATGCATCAACCAGTTTTTTAGATGGGGTCCTCCAGATGATCCTGGGAGTGGGGCTTCCAGTGGCCGAGCAGTTGAGACTCAGCAGACCTCCATAGTGGACATCAGTACTGTGAGCAGAAGTGGACATAATTTTGGCGGTAGAGGAGCTCCTCTTCAACTGCAGATTTACAGTCCTTTTAGCAACACCCACCGAATTCACAGCCACGCATTCATAATTTCCAGAATCCTTCTCTGTAGGATTACGAATAAACAGCGTCCCATTGGGAAAAACGAATAAATTGCCATTGATGAACTGTGAGGGGCGAAGCTGTGCGCCAGTAAACGTGACCCAACGGACAGTTGGACTGGGCGAGCCTTTAGCGGTGCAGTGTATGAATGCCGATTGTCCATCAGGGATGGTGTAATTCTCCCAAAGCTGCTCTTGGATGGTAGGAGGCAAGGCTGAAATTTGGAGCCTCACAGAAAGCATGTCAGCTCCAGCAGCATTGCTTGCTATACATTTATAGATGCCCTTGTCCAGGTAATTGGTGTTTTTCACTAGAAGCGTTCCATTGGTGAAGAGTATAATTTTCTGTTCGCTGGTACTAATGGCTCGCACCACCGATCGATCCGGAAGCACCCAGCTGATGTTTGGTAATGGGAGACCTTGTGCTTGGCATTCCAAGAGCGCACTGTTTCCTAAATACACCGTCACGTCTTTATGACGTGGAAGCATCATCTTGGGCGCGTGGGCCAACACCACTAGGGTCACCATCATCTTATCAATGCCGTGTAGATTGCGAGCAATGCACAGATACTGTCCGCGGTCCTGAAGCTGGACGTTGTGGATGACTAAAGTGCCGTTGGACTGGACCTCAAACCGCTGGATTCTGGAATTCGATGACATGACTGCACCTATGGGACATAAAATATAGAGAAAGAGATTAAATAATTTCAAACCAATGAATAACTGTTTGCAGCTAATCAGACACATATATATCATCATCATCGTGTCTCATGTGAATTACCTGTGGAGGTTTTGGTCCAGGTCAGGAGGGGTTTCGGCTCCCCCATAGAATCACATGGCAACCGCACATCTGTCCCGGCATTTACAGTGACCGTGTGGAGCTTGGCAGCAGTGATCCTGGGTCTCATTTGCAGGACAGGAAGAGTTTGCGGTCCTTGAGAAAACAGAACAGCACCTGACTGTCTGTTCACTGGTTCATTGATCTGAATTTGGTTGTTTGGCTGTGTGGTGCTTGACACAGTTGTGGGACTCGAGTTGGCAGATCGAGCAGTTACGGTCAATATCTTAGGTGTTGTAGTTGATCTAATGTCGTTGGGAGAGTTTAAATCCACAGGTGAGGTGGTCACCGAAGGTGTTCTGATAATATTAGGTCTAATATTCACAGAGGGATTTCTACTGTGATAGTATGGATACCTGTGATTAGTGATGGGAAATCTTTCCCTGTGCCTGGAATCGATGTAGTTTGTTTCAGGATTTCTTGAGTAAAATGGGATTCTATTGTCTGGCAAGGGATAACTGGGTGTTAACTTTAGAGCAGGTGTAGTAGTAGTAGTAGTAGTAGTAGTAGTAGCAGTAGTAGTAGTAGTCGAAGGAGTCCCCGTAGTAGTAGTTGCAGCTGTTGACGGTGTAGTAGATGGTGTCGTTGTTCCAATGAGTTGGGTTGTAATGGGAATTATGATTGTAGTTGCTGGCAATGTAACGGTGGGTGAAGTATTCAGTGATGTAGAAGGATGCAGAAGGACTATCCTTTCCTTTTGGTCTTGCTTAGAATCAGAGTTTGGTTGCAGGAAGTAAATCTCATTGGTTTGAGTACTAAGAGTAAGTGATGGTGAACTTGTGTCTAAAGACTCGGTTTGTGTCCCTACAGATATTATGGATTCTGTGAGTGTCTCTGTGGTTGAGGGAAAAGATACTTGGTTGTGAACTGACTCTTCTTCTTCAAAGCTTTCATTTGGTTGGGAAAGCAGGTAGTCTTGGGTTCGTGGCATGGAGGTGACTACAGATTCTTCTGTAGAAGTAACATCACCTTTTGTACTAGTTTCTTCCAACGTATCGTTCCCTTTGAGAACATCGCTAAAGTGTGATACAGGTAAGTGGAAGACATCCAGCCCATCTGTATCCAAGCGGATCTCTGTTGGATGAATCTCTTTGTTGGCCTTTGGTAATGCTGTTGAAAGCATGCCTATGATCTCCTGCCGAGCATTTGTTAGTGGGACAGTTTCGACGCCAGGTTGAGATGTTGGATCTACACTCGTGGGAACCAAATACTCATCCATCTCCTCAGCAGATGCAATGCTTCCGTCTTCTTCCTCCTCGAAAGAAGAAATGTCTTCATTCTCTAAACCTGATGTTGTGCTCATGGGGTGAGGTGTAGAGGCTACTGTAGAGCTGCTAGAGTTTATCATCTCTTGGACTTGTGGGAAACTGTTTGCCTCAACTTTGTGGATTTCTGAACTAGTTTTCTCATCCGGGAGGGTGATGGCGTTTTCCTCATTAATGGCATTTGGTAATTTGGTAGGATAAATGGAAGAAGTAGTTGGATCGAGTGACGTGTCTTCAGCTAGGGTTGTGGGGTGTGTGTGAGTAGTAGTCAGATATTCCGACGTGCTTCCAGCTAAGGTTGGGGAGTAAATGTGAGGGGTTATTGGGATAGTCCACTGGACTGACGTGCTTTCAGCTGGATTTGTGGAATAAATGCGAGCAGTAGTTGTAGAAGCTGGCTTGATCAATCTGCCTCTAAACCGGGTTCTAGAGTAAATGCGTGCAGTGGTTGTAGTAATTGGATGGATTGATGTGTTTTCAGCTGGGTTTGGGGTAACATGAACCCTTGCAGCTGTAGATGTTGACCATGGCTTTCTTGTCGGAAGCTTGGAAAACGGTCTTCTCAATTTTATCCGTCGCCTACCTCCAAATCTTCGCCTGGAGCTCCACTGATCTTTTGCTCTGGACGGCGCTGAACTTGGTGTAGCACGTGGTCTAATGCTGCCGGTTGATGTGGTAGCAAATGAAATGCTGTCAGGCTGTCCAGAATCAAACCCCCCAGTCTGCGTCCAGACGCCGTACTTTCCGGACAAATTAGGTTCATTTTCTTTCTCAGACTCTGGTTTGATGAAAGACCCGGAATACACTTGGTTATTTTCAGCACTTATGGTGCTCGCATGCCCTCTTTCTACAACGTTCACCTCTGTCATAACATAATGGGGTCCAGATGTGGGATTTGAGATGTAAGGCACCCCGTCTGAGCTAGTTTGTAATTCTGGAGGAGACGTTAGGTATATGTTATTATTCTGTCTTTCAATATAAGGTGTAATTGCATGCGTATGGTAAACATCCGTTTGGTGTGGCGTGCTGAAAGTGTTTGATTCTTCCTGTGGACCGGAGTCTCCAGAAGAACTCTCAATGTTGTTAACTGACCCTGGATGATCTACGTTTACTATCTGTAGATTTTTCTCTGTTGTTCCATGTTGGATGTTAACTGACGAGTTCTTTGGAGAAGTTCTCTCACGAATTTTGGCCAAAAGAACAGCCCATTTCTCAGGGTCTATCTTGTTCTTGGTATTAACAGTTCTTTGGTTTGTTAAACCAGTTCTGTTTGCTTGTCCATGCACGCCTTTTCTAAAAGGCCGCCTATGGCGGATGTTGCCAAAAGGACGTCCCTGCGTTCTTGCATTCGGTCCTCTCCTTCGATTAATAAAGCTTCTGTTTGGAACTACTCTCTCTTGAGTTTCATCTCCAGAAGCTTCTTCAACATCCTGCAAAAAGGCTTTTACCTTAGTGGACACTCCTGCAGCAGACTGTGGTCTGACAGGATACTGTCGCAGTGGTTGAATTCCTTTCCGTCTCATAACGGTTAGTTTAGTCGCCAGTACGTCCACACCGTGCTGGTTCATGGCGACACATTTGTGATATCCATTATTGTTAAGCTGACTGTAAGGAATAAACAAAGTCCCATTAGGAAAGACTAAAGCCCTGGATGTATTTGCTTTGGCATTCAATACACTGCCATCTGGAAATATCCAATTCACCACAGCGTCTGGAGTCGCCGTTGTGAGACAGGGTAAAGATGCAGACTCGCCAACATATTTGGTTAAAGCATTTCCAACTTCTTCACCTGGAAGCGGGGTTGAGGACTCCATAACTGATAAACGGAAAGGCAGGACATCAATATCTCCTGCAACCTCAGCAATGCAATAATAAACTCCAGAGTCTCTGTGCTCGACAGAATTAATGTAAAGTGTGCCGCTGCTAGAAACAGTCATTCTTTTGTCGGCAGAGCCGAATGCAGCTTTAATCTTCAACCCGTCGGGTGTCATCCAATGAACGGCTGCGTTTCCAGAGCTTTGTACACGACAGTCCATTTCAACCGCACCACCCACAACAGAAGTGAAGCTCGTCTGGGTTTTATTGTCATGTTCAATCATGACCCAAGACCTGATGGGCTCCTTGTCTGTGGTGGTAGTCAAATGAGTATTTAGAATGAGTCTCACACTCTTGGAAGAGGAATAAGGCCTGTTTAACTTGATGTTTACAAAGGACTGCATGAGCCAAGATGGATGGGCTAAAACATTAGCTCGGACACCAGTGTAAAAGTAAGCGTCTTTTTCAATGTCCTGTTTGTATCTGTAGCTCAGCTCCGGTTCTCTGCTTAACATGATTTCCCTTCGCAGATGCACGGGCACTTCACTGTAGTACGCTAGAAGTCTCCAAAAGCTCTCATAGTCATCTCTGTCTACAGGACACTCTAGGTCAAAGAGGAGAGTCACGTTAGCAGCAATCTCCAGGGATTTTGTATAATTCCAGCTGATTTTAGTGGAATCTCTCGATTCAAGTATTTGGCAGATCAAGTCTACTTTAGTCCCATGCTCGTCGGATAAACCAAGGGAGACGTTTCCAAATGGTGGTCTGATCCTGTCAATGGGTAGAAGTTCACTCATGCTTTCCTCGTGTGAGATGTTCTTTCCTGAAGAGCTGATAACTGGTCCAGAGCACATAAACTGTTTGAGATCAAAGATGTCTTGTCCTGAAAGGTGTTTAGGAGATGCGCATAGTGGACAGAGCTGACCGCTGGAAAATGATCTGTCCTTTTTGCATTTCATCACTCCTAGGAAAATGAAACAAATTCAGATTTTAGAAGATGGAATTTGTTCTTCACATAGTGTTCTAAAAAGTCAAACATCTCTCATTTTGATCTTTTTTAGTGCTGTCAAACGATTAATCGCATCCAAAATAATTTTTTTGTTTACATATTTGTGCATACTGTGTGTATTTATTATGTCTACATAATACAGTATATATCTTGAAAATATTTACATGTATACATTTATATTCATCTAACTGATATTATATATAAATATTTTTGATATATTAACATAACATCCTTCTTAAATATAAAAATGCATGTGTTTGCTTATTTATATATACATAATAAATATACACAGTACTCACACATATATTATGTATACAAAAACTTTTATTTTGGATGCGATTAATCATGATTAACCATTTGACAGCACTAATTTTTTTTTATATTTTTTTAAAGAAAAAAGTCAGAGACCTAAACAGAAACAAAAGCAGATACATTTTTCATTCCATTTTCATTCACTGCATTTCATTACATTTTTTACACTACTGTTTAAAAGTTTGGGATCAGTAAGATTTTTTATGTTTTTCAAATAAGTCTCTTCTGCTCATCAAGACTGCATTTATTTGATCAAAAATACAGTGAAAATTGTGAAATATTATTACAATTTAAAATAAGACTTTTCTATTTTAATATATTTCAAAATATAATTTATTCCTGTGACGCAAAGTTCAATTTTCAGCATCATTACTCCAGAAATCATTCTAATATGCTGATTTATTATCAATGTTGAAAACAATTTTTTAATAAACCTGTGGCACTTTTTAGGGTTCTTTGTTTAATAAAAAATTTAAAAGCACAGCATTTATTTGCAATAGAATTTATTTTGTAACAATACAAGAGTGTTTACTATCATTTTTTTTTTTTTATTATTATTAAATTAACATATCCTTGTTGAATAAAAAAGGAAAAAAAACTTTTAAAGTAGTAAATATTGGTACAAAAGATTTCTATTTTGAATAAATGCTTTTGTTTTTTAAATTCTTTTTATGCATCAGGATTCAAAGTATTCTGATAAAAAGTATCACAGGTTAAAAAAAAAATTAACTAGCAAAAATGGTTTTCAACTATTTAAATCAGCATATTAAAATGATTCCTAAAGGATCATGTGACACTGAAGACTAGAGTAATGACGCTGAATTCAGCGTTGCATCACAAGAATAAATTATATTTTAAAAGTATTTTAATATAGATTATTTTAAATAACAATAATATTTCACAATATTAATCAAACATCTTCAATCAAATCTTACTGATCCCAAGCACATAAAAAATGTCTTTTATGATAATAGACGTTTAGAAGATTTTCTTCCTTTTTTTTTTTTTAATTGAACTATGATCTATTTTATTTTCACAGAACCAAAGACTTCAAACTGAACTGACCTCAAACTTTAATGCCTTTCAACTGCACAAACACCGTTGTTTCCTTCAGGAAATTCAGATCTAGTTTATACTGATATGATATCCAAGTTTATTTAGTGTGTTATCTTGAAAACAAACATTTGAAGCACTTGGAAACAGATGAATTACCTGAATTTCGTGCGCTCCAGTCCTGCAACCAGTTCATCCGGCAGTCACAGCTCCACGGGTTTCCATACAGGAAGAGGTTCTCCAGCTGCGGCATGTTCTCCAGCATGTTTCTGGGCAGCGTGCTCAGGAGGTTTTCAGAGAGGTACAGATGCTTCAGGGTGGACACGGGGAAACGCCGCAGGAGCGAGAACGTGCTGAAAGTAGCAGGATGGAGCTTTTGCAGATGGTTGGCCTCTAGATGGAGCAGACGGAGTGACGTCAACCCACTGAACGCGTCCGGGTGGATGAACTCGATGCGGTTGTGGTCCAGATGTAGTCTAATGAGGGCCGTCAAACCAGAGAAGGTGTGACCGGTAATGACTCTGAGCTTGTTGTAGCTCATTTTTAAAACCTGTAGGAAACAGTGAACTCATAATGAGTCATTATGACAAAAAAAAAACAAAAACATAATTTACAGCTGTAAGTTTGTCTTGGCACTACTGGTCAAAAGTATTTGAACAGTAAGATTTTTAATGCTTTTAAAGAAGTCTCTTCTGCTCACCAAGCCTGCATTTATTTGATCTGAAGTACAACAAAAGCAGTAAAATTCTGAAATATTTTTACTATTTAAAATAACTGTTTCTATCTGCATATATTTTAAAATCTAATTTATTCCTGTGATTTCAAATCAGAATTTTTAATCACCATTACTCCAGTCACATGATCCTTCAGAAATCATTCTAATATTCTGATTTGCTGCTCAAAAAACATTCATTATTATTATTATGTTGAAAAGTTCAGGTTTTCTGGTTTTTTTGATGAATAAAGTTAAGAAGAAAAGCATTTATCTTAGAAATCCTTTGTTATTAACATTAAAACATTATAAATCATCACTTTTGATCAATTTAAAGCATTCTTGCTTAATAAAAGTATTCATTTCTATAATGTCTTTAAAAAATATATATATTACACTGACTCCAAGTTTTTGAATGGTATAGTGTATAATGTTCTAAAAGCTTTTTATTTCAGATAAATGCTGATCTTTGTATCTTTCTATTCATCAAGGAATCCTGAAACTGAAGACTGAGGTAATGATGCTGAAAATCCAGCTTTGATCACAGAAATAAATTACATTTTAACACATATTCAAATAGAATACAGTTCTTTATATTAGCAAAAATATTTCACAGTTTTACTGCTTTTGCCGTATTTTGGATCAAATAAATACAGGATTTGTGAGCAGAAGAGACTTCTTTAAAAAAAAAACATTAAAAATCTTACTGTTCAAAAACTTTTGACTGGTAGTGTGTCCAAATCACTTTTACTTAAGACAGCGGTAATTAACTAGAATTATATTAAGGACTAGTGTGCATCACCAGATGACTGTGATTTTACCTGTAAGGAAACGAGATCCTGAAAAGCACCATCGGGTATTTTCTGCACATTGTTTCCATGCATCATGAGCAGCTCTAGTTTTCGAAGTCCAGCAAAGGAGGCGTCTGTGATCTGATTTATAGTGTTAAACCTATTAGAGAGCAAATGCATATTAGAAATATTATTGTTTCTCTTTTGTAAGTCACTCTGGATAAAAACATATATCAAAGGCATAAACAAAAATGCTTAATGTTTATGTACATGTATATACAGTAATATGGAAGAGCGGGGCTAGTTGTCACATGGGGAAGTTGTGTCAAAGTCTACAATATCTCAGTCTACTATAAGGTTATGACTACTCTCAATTTTTCAGTAATCTAATACTTGCTTTAGGTTGTGCTAAAAGACTACATTAGGCGGTCGAATTGTGACAACTTACCCCATATATTGTGTCAATGAGTGTTATCCCTAGTAAAAAAAGTAATAGATTTAAAATGCATTTATTTTATACTTAGTTCAAGTCTATTAACATATTAACTGAAATATCTCTTGAGACTTAATGAAATAAAAATTGCAATTAAATTTTAACACTCCTTAAAAATTAAGCCTATGTTTTAATGTCACTATTGATGAGAACTGTATGATTTTTAAATATTTTGCATTTAAAGAACTTGTACCTAAAGTATACTTACAACAGTCCTTACAATATTCTGAGTTTGCATTTCAGTGTTTTCATTTATTTTGATAATTCTGTTTTTTTTTTTTTTTTTTTTTTTTTTGCGAGTGAGATGAGTAAATGCATTTTCACATTTAGACTAGAACTACAGTAACATCATGTTTACGCCTCTGTACTTCCAATTTCTCTCAACATGAGGACGGGAGACTTGTCAGTCAATACATGGCAAACAAAGTAACTGCCATTACTCATTTGAAAAAGAAAAAACTCCTTTTCTTGTAAACTAAGAAGTATTAAGTTTCTTTGCTAGTTACTTGAAAAAAAGTAATCTGATTACATAACTCAAATTACTTGTAATGCATTACCCCCAACACTGATAGAAGATGTTACTCCCTAAAAAGTAACTAATTACGTTAGTTACTTTTTATGTTACTTTGTGTTACTTTTGAAATCTGAGTGGGGCTTGCTTTTTTGTTTTTAACAAAAAAGTAATCTGTTATGTAACTCACGTTACTTGTAATCCCAACAATAATAATAATAATAATAATAATAATAATAATAATAATAATAATAGTAATCAGTGTTGGGGATGTTACTTTTAAAAGTAATGCATTGCAATGTTGCGCTATTTCCTAAAAATGTAACTATTTATGTTACTTAGTTACTTTTTATGAAAAGTAATGTGTTATGATACTTTTGCATTACTTTTTTAAATCTGGGTGGGGCTTGCTTGTTTGTTTTTTTTTTTTTTTTGACAAAAAAATAATCTGGTTACATAACTCACGTTACTTGTAATGCGTTACCCCAACACTGATAATAATAATAATAATAATAATAATAATAATAATAATAATTAATAATTAGTGTTGGGATGTTACTTTTAAAAGTAATGCATTACAATGTTGCATTACTACCTAAAAATGTAACTAATTATGTTACTTAGTTACTTTCTATGAAAAGTAATGTGTTATGTTACTTTTTAAATCTGGGTGGGGCTTGCTTCTTTTTTTTTTTTTTTAAACAAAGAAGTAATCTGGTTACATAACTCACGTTACTTGTAATGTGTTACCCCCCAACACTGCATTAAAATATACTTAAGTATATCTTTAGTTGAACTTCAGCAATACTTCTGCACAATTAAAGTGCATTACGTACAAAATGAGTTGTTCCAATTTAGCAGACTTATATATATACGTATAAATATACGTGTTTAGTATACTAAAGGTACAATTGCTGGGTATTTTTATTAAGTACATAATATGTAAATATAGTTGCAGTATACTTTATTAATGCATTAAATAAATGCATTTTAAATACATTTCAGTATATTTATTTTTCACTAGGGACATTGTTGTTGTTTTTTTCTCCTAGTCAATAACAGTGAGTAAAGTTTTTGAAATCAATAAATATTCACATCAGTAAAAGTATGCAAACTCTGATATTTCAGATATATGATAGCATCATAAAACTCGTTTCTGCCGTGCATTAGTTGATTAGCAGTGACTTACCCAAAATTAATGCGCTGGACTTGTTTGGAGATGCCCGCGGGAACGGTCACAAGCGCACGGAAGGTGCAGTGCACTTCAGCGGGAACAGAACAGGCGCACTGCCGCGGACAAACACCGCTGGAGCCCGGAAAACTGACCAGCAGCATCAGCATCAGCCCGATGCATGAAAAGCCCATGTTGTCTGAGAGATTATGCGCTTCTGAAGCGTGCACGTCCCTCTAGCGCTGAAACACGGAATGACATCTCACACACAGCCAACAGGTGTTCACAAAATATTTACATGCATGCATTTGGCAGACGCTTTTATTCAAACTGACTTGCATTGCATTCAGTATTTATATTTGATCCATTCATGCATTTCCTAAAAATCGAACCCATGACCTTGGTGTTGCAAGCACAATCCTCTAGTGTTACAGGAACAACACCTAAAAGTTTTTAAACAGTTTCTATCATACTTTGGAAGACCTATGACATCTTCTACGGAATCAAATAGTCATTCGGTAGAATTTTGACTCAGGTCATTCAGGATTAGTTCCAAATTACGATAGAATTCTGGTTGCATTCCTTTCCTTTTGCAAATTTCATAGGAATTGAATTAGGCTAACCTGAAGCCAAAGAAAAGAGCCCAACAGTCTACATCAATAATTAAAGACCGATTGCATGAAGAGTTTACCTCAGAGAGCTGTTTTACCTAATTCAACCCTTAAAATTAATTGGCAATATTTTTTTTTGACTTGAATAAAACTAATTAATTTAGATTTCACCATTTTTAGGTTACAGTTTTGTTCAGTGGACAATGCAATAGGGTTAAAAAGGGTATTACATTTAATTAATCTTTCCATTTGAGTATTATGATCCAATGCAATTGCATAAAATGTAATAAAAAATATTATAAAATATAAAAATGTTATAATATATTATATATGCAAGAGAACAACATTGAAAAAAATAATATTATGATAATGCTTTCATGTTAAATCTTCACTTAAACCACTGGATTCTTAGAAAATAGAATGAAATGAAATGAAACTCACCTTGATGTTCTTGTGAATGACTGCCTTTTGAGTCTTCATTTCCTTAAAGCAGTTCTCACTTAGATCAACTTCACATAGAATCCACCACAATATAACAGCATCCTTTTATGAATGCTCAGCAGGTTTTCATACTTCATAAATGCAACAGAATTAAATAAACAAATAAGGAGGAGAAGAAGAATATAAAAGCAGAGAAAAACAGGTTTCTTTTTCAAAGTGTTATTTGATAAATAAGCTCCATGCGGATCCTGTTAGGTGCTTCACTGTCTGCACGGGAACTCAGAGTAAAGCTGGAAAAAGCGATTGTGAAACCCAAGCTTGAGTAAGGAGGAGCTAAACCGAGAGAAACCCCCTCAAGATCAGCGGCCCTCCTTTGAAAACACTCTGTTCAGCTGCTCAGTTGGATGCCACTGACTAAAAACACCCATCTACTGCCTCTGCTACTGAATCAATTAAACAATACAGACACAGACTGAGCAGATAAAAGGCAATTGCACTGGATCATAATACTTAAATGGAAACAATTCTGTTTACATGCATAAAATCTAACATAATCAGATTTTTTTTTTTTAAATAATAATTTGAAGATAACACTTAAGAAATAAGGTTAAATTGCTTAAGCTAGTTAATGCATTAAATATTAACAATGAGCAATGCATTTATTAATTTTGAGGAACTTTGAAGTTTGTTTTACGGCAATTACATTGGATTATAATACTCAAATTGAAGCAATTTTGATTATATGCATAAAATCAAACAATCTGATTTTTTAAAATAATTTAAAGGTAACATTTAAGAAATAAGGTTAACTTGGTTAATGCATTAAATAATATTAACTGAGCAATGCATTTATTAATTTTGATGAATTTTTAATTTTGTTTTAAGGCAATTGCATTGGATCATAATACTCAAATTTTTTACATGCAGAAAATCTAAAAAGATTTCTTAATGGTAATTTGACAGTAACACTTTAGAATTGATTAATGCTAATTAATGCATTAAATAATATTGACAATGAGCAGTGCATTTATTAATTCTGAGGAATTTTAAAGTTTGTTTTAAGGCAGCTGCATTAGATTATAATACTCAAATGGAAACAATTTTGTTTACATGCATAAAATCAAACATAAAAAGATTTTATAATAATTTGAAGGTAAAACTTAAGAAATAAGGTTAAATTGTTTAAGCTAGTTAATGCATTAAATAATATTAACAATGAGCAATGCATTTATTAATTGTAAAGAATTTTTAAAGTTTGTTTTAAAGCAACTGCATTAGATTATAACACTCAAATGAAAATTTTGTTTACACGCATAAAATCTAACAATCAGATTTTTATGGCAATTTGAAGATAATTAAGAAATATGGTTAAATTGGTTAATGCTCATTAATGCATTTAATAATATCAACAATGAGCAATGCATTTATTAATTTTGAGGAATTTTGAAGTTTAAGGCAGTTGCATTGGAAACAATTTTGTTTTCATGCATTAAATGTGACATTCATCAGTATGCATAACAGCTTGATTGAGGTCAGCAACATTGTATTTTAAAGTCTGTTACACCACAGTCTATTTTAAGTCTGTGTCTTGACCATCTGCAATCCGAGACCATTCTTTACTATAAATAATTAGGCCGAAGAATGAACTATTTGTCACTATTTGTTTCAGACACCAAAAGCATTTGCACCAATTTTCAAACGGAAGGTCAAAATTAAAGTATATACTGAAGTGATGCATTAAAAGCTTGATTCTGCCCCACATCTGATCAACTGTGTGTAACGTGAGGGCTGTAATTGTTTAGTCAGCGGTTCAGTAAACGGTTCTTGGTGGTCCTGGTCCAGCACTGATTCAAAAGTTAAAAATACACTGGACTGCTGCTTTTATTGGCTATTTTACACAACAACAACAACAGAGCTGTGTGTTAAATCACTATGCTGCACCACTCCACTAATACACAAGCCCTTTGTATTATTTTTATTTGCATTCATTTTCCAGGCAGATAACTTCTTTGCAACTTTTATCTCACAATTATACCGAGTTTCTTGCAATTCTGAGAGAGAAGTCAAAATTGGAAGATATAAATTCAGGATGGTCCGTTTTTTCTCTTGTAAATCCAAGTTTATATATTGCAAATCTGTTTTGTTTGTTTGTTTGTTTTTCCTGCCATTAAAAAACAAAACAAAAAAAGGTAATTGCTACTTTTTAAAATCTCACAATTTTTTATGTCTGTTTTTATAGTTTATATCTGAATTTGCTTCTCTAAATTACGAGTTCATGTCTTGCAATTCTGTTTTTTTTTTTGTTTCTGCCATGAAAAACAAACAAAAACAAACAAACAAACAAAAAAGTCAAAACAAAAAGGTAATTGGGATTTCTCTCACATTTTTTAGTTTGTTTCTCTTAATAAAGAGTTTACATCTAGCAATTCAAACTTCTCGTAAAAAAAACAAAACAAACAAACAACAACAAAAAAAACACGTGATAAAGGAACTGCATACCCAGATTATTTATGATAATAATTGATGATTTAGAAATAAGGTCCCAGTGGTTAATGTTAATGCATTAAATATCATTATCAATGACCAATACATTTGTTACAGTATATATTCACATTTGTATATTAAATAACTTTAACACATACAACTTTTTTTTTAAATGCATTAAATGTTGAAATTAAGATCAACCAGGATTAATGCATGATTTAGAAGTATTTTTCATGGTCTGTTCATGCTTGTACCTTTTTAAATCATTTTTCGAACACTGCGGCATTTTATTATTTGAGTGGTTTTTGGATCATTTTTTATATTTTACTGTTTATAGACCTGCTAGAGAAAAACAATAATTCAGATTCATCTTCTAAATCTGCAGATCCTAAATCTACATCTCACTGCTTCTCCATCCTGTACGACCAGCAGGATCATTTGTGTCTGTTTACGTTGAGTAGTTTTGTAATTGATATGGAATGACATTTCTGAAGCACGTGTCAGAGTCTCGTCTCATTGGCAGAGGAGCTGAAACCTGCAGATGGCCAACATCTTCTCAGAAGAACTGGAGGAAATTCACAGAGATCTCCAACTAATAAAAACTAATGAGCTGCAGACTGTATTAATATAAAAACAGAGATTGTTTGTTGCTTTTCTTTCTCAAAAGGGACTTCATTTCTACTGATTTATGTGATATTAAAACCCTGATGATTTCTTAATCAAATATGACAGAAAACTAATACCTCAGCTTTAACCAAAATATAGTCAGAAACAGAAAGAGAAAGCACAGAATCAGCTAACAGAAAACAGACTTGATAACTGTTAAGTGCTTCAAGTTGATAGAAAGCTTAATGATTACATTTTTAAAATAATAAAAATATAATTAAAAAATTTAAAATAATAATTTTATAAAATTTAATCACATGTAATCACATTTAATAAAAGATTTGCATTTTATTAAAAAATTTCTTATTTAAACTAAATGAAAAGGCAACTAGCTGAAATAAGTTTTTTAATGGTTTTAGCTTCATTTAATGTTAGATATATATATAGTTATACATACATACATATATATATATACATACATACACACACACACATACACACATATATACACACACACATATATATATATATATATATATATATATATATATATATACACACACACACACACACACACATATATATATATATATATATATATATATATATATATATATATATATGTGTATATGTGTGTATATATATATATATATATATATATATATATATATATATATATATACTACCGTTCAAAAGTTTGGGGTCAGTACATTTTTATTGTTTCTTTTTTTTTTTTTTCTTTTTTTTTCTTTTTTAAGAAATTAATACTTTTATTCACCAAGGATGTATTAAGTTAATAATTAAAAGTTTATTAAAAGTTAATAATAAATAATTTACATTGTTATAAAATATTTATATTTTGAATAAACACTGTACTTTTTAAACTTGTTATTCATGAAAGAATCCTGAAAAAAAATCTGAAAAATAAATCTGCATATTAGAATGATTTCTGAAGGATCATGTGACACTTAAGACTGGAGTAACAGCTGATAAAAATTCAGCTTTTCATCACAGGAATAAATTCTATTTTAAGGTATGTTAAAATAAAAAACATTATTTTATATTGTAAAAACATTTTGCAATATTACGTTTTTTTTCTATATTTTTAATCAAATAAATGCAGCCTTGATGAGCATAAGAGACTTCTTTAAAGACTATTACAAGTCTTACTGACCCCAAACTTTTGAACGGTAGTATATATATATATATATATATATATATATTATATTTATTTATTATACATTTATACTTGTTTCAAGTTTGTGTAGAAAATATATAAATGAAATAAATAAATAAATAAATAAATAAATAAATAAATAAATAAATAAATAGAAAAAATGCACTGGGAACAAAGTTATTTATTTATTAAAGTAATTTATCATTTATTTATTTATGTACATAGATTAAACATTAAAAACAATTTTGAAATATTATTATAATTTAAAATAACATCTGATTTATTTAGAGCAAATTAGGAACAATTTCTGAAGGGTCATGTGACACTGAAGACTGGAGTAATGATGCTGAAAATTCAGATTTGATCAGAAGAATAAATTACGTTTTAAAAATATTCACTTAGAGTGCTAAGAGTGCTAATTCAAATAAATAAATAAATAAATGAACTAAATAAATGATCAAAGTAATCCGTTTAATTATTTATTTATTTGAATTAAGTCTCTTCTGCTCATCAAGGCTGCATTTATTTGATTAAAAATATTGTAAAAATGGTTAAATATTATTACAATTTAAATTAGCCGATTTGTAAGTGAATATATTTTAAAACGTAATTTATTCTTCTGATCAAATCTGAATTTTCAGCATCATTACTCCAGTCTACAGTGTCACATGATCCTTCAGAAATTGTTCCTAACTTGCTCTAAATTAATATTTTTTTTTGCTCTAAATAAATTAGATGTTATTTTAAATAATAATAATAATAATAATAATAATAATATTTCAAAATTGTTTTACCGTTTATCATCTTTTTTCTGAAAGAAATAGGGAAGAAGAGGCAGAAAAACAAAAATAATTCAAATAACAATATAATTAAGTAGATAAATAGATTGTAAAGAAAAAAGAGGGAAAAAATAATAACAAAAAAATTAATAAATAATAATAATAAAAAAAAAAAAAAAAACACACTCTCAAGGGAGAAATGCATCGCATTAAGCTTAAAGATACAGTTTGCTCTGCATGAGAAACAGACACAAATAATCATTAATCACTGATAATTGCTCTTAAACTGCAGCATATAATAATAATTCAATAATTCAAGACTGGCACTTCATATCAACACATTATTATGTGCCAGTTTCAAGTTTGTGTAATTAAAAATCTGGGATCACGAGAATCAAATCAGTCAAAGGCCAACAAGAGTTCACACTGTAAGTCGTCTTGGGATCCCAGACACCTGCTGATGAGCGTCTCCAAAACAGCTGCATCTGTGGAGCATAAAACTCTGCTCATATGTCCAACAGTGGCAGAAGATTTTATAATCAGCAGTGAAATATTCAAGCTGTTAGATCAACCACAGAAGCACGACAGCAGACCACCGATTGTTCAGAGGTCAATTGCTGTGATC
This sequence comes from Labeo rohita, assembly GCF_022985175.1. Lineage (NCBI taxonomy): Eukaryota > Metazoa > Chordata > Actinopteri > Cypriniformes > Cyprinidae > Labeo > Labeo rohita. The sequence goes on along the minus strand of NC_066877.1, from coordinate 37,036,417 downwards.
CGGATATAATACTCAGTTTAAGACGCGTAGATCACCTAAAAATAAACATTAGCTGAAAATGTGCTCACCCTCAGGCCATCAGAGATACAGATGAGTTTGTTTTATCATCAGATTTGTAGAAATGTAGCATCACTTGCTCACCATTGGATCCTCTGCAGTGAATGGGTGCTGTCAGAATCAGCTGATAAAACATCTATTCAAAAACAACTATGCATTAAATAAATGATGAAATGATTAAATATGGATTGCATGTCTTTGTGCATGAAAAAGAAGTAAATTGCATGTCAGGAATGTGCCATATAATGCATTTGTATTTTAATTTGACCTCAAACTCCAGTCCAAACCCTAAAGCCAAGCCTAAAGACAGGGTTTATGAGAGCATGTTGGTGCACATAAACCATACGTTCTGCAAAAGATAAAAGCACCCAAGAGTCAATAGCATCTGAAACTCATTGACCAACATACTAGACACATGGCTTACAGACTTCAAACTTACCGAATTTACTCAAATCATCCGGTTTTAGGCGGAACGTCTGAGATTTTTGCTCCATGCAACAAATGTGGGTGGAGATTTACACTGATCAAGCTTTTACAAAAATGACAAAGCACTACAAAAAATTAGATCATGCATGATTTATGAACTACACTCAGGAAAACAGTGTTGGATTTAGTGTTCTGACGTAGGAAGACTGACACAGTATTTTCTTGTAAAACATATGCCAACACTTAACTTTGAAAAATAATTTTCTGAAGTCATATGATGTTGTATAAGGAACAGACTGACATTAAGTTCATTTAAGATTGAAGGGGGAAAAAAGCAGTACACATCATCCACTTTTTTTGTATGGAAAACAGATCCTCAAAAATGCAAAACATCACAGCCCAGTTGTTCAAAAGAAATTTAATCCAATTTCTGTTATCAGATTGGATCAAATCATAAAAATGGGCTCAGAAGTAAATATTTGAAGAATTATGAAGTTGGATTAGATCATGGAATCCAGTCTTAGCTTTTATTTGGATCAGACCTTCAGAATGTGTGGTCTAAAACGTGTTTATAAGGATTGGGAGACATTTAAAATAAATAAATAAATAAATAAATAAATAAATAAATGTGCTGGGAAAAGTAACTTATTTATTTATTAAAGTAATTTATCATTTATTTATTTATTTATTTACATAGAAAGCTAGAAAGCTTATTTAAATTGTAATAATATTTCACAATTTTTACAAATTTTTAATCAAATAAATGCAGCCTTGGTGAGCAGAAGAGACTTCACTGAAATAAATAAATAAATAAGCTAGGATCAAAGTAATCCCTTTATTTGTGTATTTATTTATTTATTTGAATGAAGTCTCTTCTGCTCACCAAGGCTGCATTTATTTAATTAAAAAAAAGTATAAAAATTGTGAAATCTTATTACAATTTAAAATAGCTGTTTTCTATGTGAATATCTGTTAAAACCTAATTTATTCTTGATAAAATCTGAATTTTCAGCATCATTACTCCAGTTTTAAGTGTCACAAGACCCTTCAGAAATTGTTCCTAAAATGCTCTAAATAAATGTAATTTTAAAACACATTCACATACAAATTTTATTTTAAATTTTAATAATATTTCACAATTTTTACAATATTTTAAATCAAATAAATGCATCGTTGGTGAGAGAAGAGACTTTAAAAAATTTGAAAACAAATCTTAATCAGTTCAAATGTTTGAACACTAATGTTGTTTATTTTTATTGATTCGTTGTGGGTCAGACAAGGGATTGGACTGTTTAAAAGAAATTGAAAATGCAAAATAACGTTTGTATTGTTTTACTATGTTTTTTTTTTGTCTCTTTAAATAAAAACACTCCACCCGTTGCTTTTTTATACAGCTGGTCTGTATTGTGATATGAAGTCCCATGGTACATCTGTACCAGTTTGTATCAGCCGTATCAATGCTGACAAACACTGTCACAATATTGTCTGATTCTGCACGCTAAAACATACAATTTCCAAATTAAACTTTGTGAACATCTGTGCCCAGAAAACCACTGATTTGGAATGAGGGTGAGTCAGTCCAGACTGCATTTTCATTTTGGTGTGAACTATCCCTTTAAGCACTGAGCGTGTGTGTTTTAGAGGTCAGATGATGTGTGCGGTGGGTGTGCGTTTGGGGTGTAATTGAGTTTACAGCTCTGGGAGATTGCGTGTTCGTTGAGATGGGCGTGCGGCACAGCTGACCTTGCAGTTTGACGGAGCGGCCCTCCAGACTCATGCAGATGGTGCGAGTCATGAACATCATCTTGTGTCGTCAGCCGCTCAGTGCTGGCTGGCCTAGTTTTGAGCGCTGCCGCTCCCCTCGACGAAAATGTCCCTTCTGAGGAGCCTGGAGAAGTTCAGCAGGTTCAAGCAATAATCAAACTGTAAAGGAATCAAACAGACCTGATCTGTTTAGTTGAAATGAGTTCTGATGAAAATATACTGTAACTTTCAGAATCAAAACACACTGTGGGAAGAGTAAAGGTCATGCACAGGAAAATTAAAATATCACTCTTTTTGGTGCATAAAATAATTTGGTAAGCATTATTTTTAATGCATTTATTATGCCTTGTAATGCACATTATAATGCATGATATGATCTCATGAATAACTGTATATAGTTATATTATCTGTTACACTTTTACACTGTAAAAAAAAGTTGTTTCAACCTAAAGTGTTCTTGCTGCCTAAATGTTAAGTTGTACTACAGAAAAACGTGGATATTTGAGTTGAGTAAACTTAAAATTAAGGTAGCACGAACACTTACTTTTTTAAGTTGAAACAACTTTTTTTTTTGCAGTGTAGAAAGTAAAAGTCATTAAAACATGACAAACAACCAATTTTAGATGCAACAAGGAATGAATTTTAACTTTGGTTATTTATGGTTGTTTATGAAAAGATGTAATGCATTGCAACAGACATTATAAAGGCTTCAAGTGTTACCAATGTCTATTTTTCGTCTTGTTTTTTTTTTCTCAGTACAAATATCTAAACATTCTTAAATCAAGATTTAATATTTATATATATATATATATATATATATATATATATATATATATATATATATATATATATATAAATATAAAGTTAAGTGAGTTTATGCTTAAAATAAAAAAATAAATAAATAAATAAAAAATATATATACACAAGACTTAAGGCAAGACACTGCTGGTAAAAAAAAAACAAAAAAAAAAAAAAAAAAACAACTAATAGTTATGGCTTTACATTGATAATTGCAAACATTTTTTTGTATTACAAGTTTTCTAAAATGTTAGATTTAAATATGTAAATGATGCATTAGTTAATAAAATATGTGCTCATTTGCATAAAATTCTAGTACAAAAATCTAAACACTGGATGAAGTCAGTTTCAAAATTCTTGTTTTATTTTTTTTGACATATTAGACTGAAATGTTTTCACAAAGGGATTTTTTTTGTATCTTATTTTTATTACTTTTATTACAACTTTTTGGGGGAATAAAATGTTATATAATCAAGCAAATTATATATGAATAAATCCCTCAGTAAAAACATTTAGGATACAGACAGGAATAAAAATGTAAAGTTTGGTGTGCGTAAGTGCTGCTGAAGTGGAGATTTATGGCTCAGCGTAGGAGAAAAAACTCATTTTGGGAAAACGGCCTTTAAAAATACATACTGTAATTAAAATCTATTGACACAAATATATAAAGCGCTATAAAAGAAACACTCAACAGTGTATTTTGGATGTTTTCTTTCCACTAGTAAAAAAAAACAAAAAAAAAAACAACAACAAAAAAAACCAAAAAACAAAACACTTTATAAAAAAAACAAAAAACCAAAATTTCAAACTTGAAAGGTGTGTTAAAAAAAAAAAAAAAAAAAAAAAAAAAAAAAAAAAACACTGTTTTTGCCTGCAGTGTCTCCTCTTAATATCTAAAGTCAGTTTGCTTCTCCAGTAAATGTATCTTGATTTAAGAATGTTTTGATATTTGTACTGGCAAACAAGACAAAAATACTAAGCAAGAACAGCATTTTTTGCAGTGTTAATAATAGGAGGGGAGGAAAAACGCATAATATGATCCCATTATGTCTGTCAATATATATATGGATTCTCTCATAATGCAGCAAAAGCATGAATTCGGGAATCAAAGACGATGTGAAATCATGCATACAAATGCAATCCTTAAAGACTATACAGACCATATATTCAGAGTTTTATCAGCTACTAAAGTAGGTGCCCACTAGTTGTGTCTCAGAAATAGCTAATATTTATTACTTCTGATCATACGGCACCTTATTGTTCATAAATAGGCACAAAGTCACTTTCTAGACCCTTCACCCTCTCTGCTCTTTTTCTGGTGAACTGAGTTGCAAACCTTCAAACTGCAGCCTGAAACCATCACAAAGTTTAAGAAACAGCTGAAGACACAACTTTTCCTCCAGTATTTATCTACTCAACAACCTTAAACCAACGCACATGCAACAAAAGCAATGAATTTCTCCTCCACTCTAGTTTGCAATCTTTTCTGGAGTACTCTTCCGTTTAATTCTTCTGTTCTCTGTTTTAATGGTTAAATAAATTTTAGTACTAAAAAAATCATATAATGAATTAAAATAATAAAACATACAATTTAACAACATTTTAAGGAATTTAAGCATTTTAAATGATTGAAAAAAAGCATTTTTGGCAAATACAGGTAATTTGAAATATGATTGAAATATGATTTTTTTTTTTTTTTTTATATATATTTATGATTGTTATAGCGGCAGCTGTGGTCTGATCTCCTTAAAACTTTACATGCTCGTTTAGAATCACCTGTCTCACGCTCAGCAGCTTTCATGACATTTTGAGTTTTCCTTTAGGCTTTATAGGATTTTGGGTAAATTTGGACAGGGCCCTTTTCTAAATGACCCTGTTATAGCTTCCCAAAGGGTAAATTTTAACATTTTTTTGATAATTATTGACCTAAAGAGCAGTAGCGTGTTGACCCACCATGCAAAGCATGCAATTGCTTGGGGCCCCCTCCTAAAGATTTGCTAAGGGCCCCCCATAACGCAAACACGCCCCTGCTAGAGAGTCCAGAGCATTGTACTGCAGTGTTTTTTTTTTTTTTTTTTTTTTTTTTTTTTTTTTTTTTTTTTTTTCGCACAGATTGAGCGAATTTAACAAACAGTTTGACTCCCAGCAGTGGCTCTAGAGACAAAGTTGTCCGGAATGATGATACGAATATTGTGTGTATGAGCAAAAAACGTGCAATGTACAATTGTTTACGCCATTGAAAAATGCGATATCACCCCCCCCAGTGGCCGATATCTTTAAAATTTCTCACAGACCCTTGGGGCCGTGAGTCAAACAGTCCCACCAAGTTTTGTTCCAATCGGCCTCCGTTAACCTCGTCTAATAGGTGCTCAAACTTTGGCCTTGTTTTTTGAGATTCACAAATGTCCTTATAGACACTTGTGGCACTTTGGACCAAGACCATGCACAGTGACTTTGAGAGCTTCAGAGTTTGGCAAAAATATTGCATTCCGTTCTGGAGTTAGGCATTTTACTAAAAGTGGCACAGCCCCTTTTGAATGTTTAGGCGGCCCTTTGCAATGGTGAGTCGAAAGTTCAACTTTTTTTTTGATAATTATTGATATTCACTCGCCAGAGAATCTTTCTGCACTGATTGGTTCCGATCGGATGAAAAACCTAGGACTATTTGCACAAGTAGGTTTTTCAAAAAATCCAAAATACCTGAAAATTTCACCAAGGTCACGATCATATCTGAGTGTGTGTTTTGTCCGGCATGAGCCAAGGATTCCAACATAAGACACTTAAGCCTGCAAATGACAGTTAATGACAGGCAATTTCATTCTTTTGATCGCTGTTGCGCCCCCGTCAGGCCGACTGGGGTGAGCATTGGTGACATTGTAGGCGGTGTGAGTACTACCATCCCTCCAAGTTTCAACTCTCTACGACTTATGGTCTGCACGATCAGTTTTTTGTTTTTCGCTCATCCGTGACAATTCTAACAATTACAACATCTTTCATTCTAACAGCTACACACTTGAACCCCTAAACATTTTAATTACTGAACTAAGCAATTAAATTAACAAGCAAAAAAAAGTCTAATAAACTGAATTCACAAAAACAACTCAATTTATAATAATTAAAGTTTTTTTTTTTTTTTTACATCACAGAACTCATAGGGCTCTAAACATGGCATTGTATATGAAAATCATTGGCTCTGTGATGAATTGCTTTATTCTAAGTCAAACTGGACAAAAACTATTGGACAAAACGCACAAATGTAAATGAAGTCTGCAGACATTTTGTGAGAGTTTGACTTTTTTTTCACCCTGGTCTGTTATTACAATATTAATTTCATCACTTTAAAATCAAACTGAACTACGTCTGTTCTATTTTCCTGTCGTTTAGATGGTATAAGCTGCTGTGAACTGCAAGCACACACAGGCCTAAATTCTCATCCTGAAAGCTAAATTCAGGAATTGATGGAATCTCTCATCACCAACAGAAATCAAAACAGATTTGATTTAAAAACCTTTTACTGCCATCTGTGTTGAGCAGGTGACAAATAAACGTTAAACGGACAAACATTCATAAAGCTTGCAGACTGAATGAGGGGGATTTTTAAAATGCTGGCAGCGAGGACAGACTCTGAAATGACAGATAAATATTTACACTCGGTTCTGCAGTAGATGAGTCTGAGTCGACAGGAATGTCTGAATCGCGCTCCTGCCAAATACAGAGACATAAGAGACACTCTGACAGAAAACACGGCAGCAATTATCACACAAAACAATCATCAGCAATACAACGCTTTATTATACTCAAGAGTTCACACAAACTAATTATCCACTGCTGGATTTCTGAAGGTCTGTTTTTCTTCAACTATCATCACTGTTTTTTTTTTTTTTGTTATATTAAGAGTAGAATTTAATAGTGGGAATGTTCAAAATAATTCTGATTAAAGAAAAAAGTTTGTTAAAATAAATGTTGCAGCTAAACATAAAAAGTCTGTAAACGTTTAATGTATGTGGATATTTTGCTACGATGACCTAGTTGGCAACAGAAAACAAAAAGGCTTCCTTCTTCTGACAGGAACACAAGTCCAGTGAGTTTAATTGGGACTAAATGGAAAGCAGCTGCTAGAATTCAATGGAATCTCAAACCTTTCATACCTTTGACAACAGAAAATTGCAAAATAGTATCAGGATGTGAGGTCTGACAGATAATGAACACATGGTGTTAATTAACTATCAGTGCCGAGGTGATTATTATCATTAATCATCAGACCTTGAACTTCAAACTCACTGAGCGGAAACCGAGATGTGTTGGTAATAATGAGGCTGATGGAGTGCTGGGCTTTATCAGCTCAGCTCGACACAGACACTCTTTATACTCTCTTTATACTATGACTGCATTTTAGTGCCACATTGAAAAATAAAACATAAAAATCTAAGATTACGACATTAATGTTGAAACACTTCAAGAATAAAGTTGAAATTATGAGAATCAAGTTGAAATACTATGAGAATAAAATAAAAATTATGAGAATAAAGTCTAAATAATTTGAGAATAAAGTGCTCTCAATCCGGGCCATTTGCATGCACAATATAGGCCAGGGGTCACCAGACCTGGTCCTGGAGGGCCAGTGTCCCTGCAGAGTTTAGCTCCAACCCCAATCAAACACACCTGAACCAGCTAATCAAGGTCTTACTAGGTATACTTGAAACTTCCAGGCAGGTGTGTTGAGGAAAGTTGGAGGTAAACTGTGCAGGACACCGGCCCTCCAGGAACAAGTTTGGAGACCCCTGATATAGGCTATACTCTAAATATTATAACTTTAATTTCTATGATTTAAACTCAAAATTTTTTAAAAACATTTGGACTTTATTCTCGCAGTATTCCGACTTTTTATTCTCAAAGTATTCCGACTTTTTATTCTCAAAGTATTCCGACTTTTTATTCTCAAAGTATTCTGACTTTGTTCCAGAAGTATTCCGACCTCATTCTCAAAGTATTCCGACCTCATTCTCGAAGTATTCCGACTTCATTTGTCGAAGTATTCCGACTTCATTTGTCGAAGTATTCCGACTTCATTTGTCGAGGCATTCCGACTTTATTCTCAAAGCATTCCGACCTCATTCTCAAAGCATTCCGACTTTATTCTCAAAGCATTCCGACCTCATTCTCAAAGCATTCCGACTTTATTCTCAAAGCATTCTGACTTTATTCTCAAAGCATTCCGACTTTATTCTCGAAGAATTCCGACCTCATTTCCAAAGCATTCTGACTTTATTCTCAAAGCATTCCGACTTTATTCTCAAAGCATTCCAACCTCATTCTCTGAAGTGTTCCGACCTCATTCTCAAGGTATTCTGACTTTGTTCGAGAAGTATTTTGACTTTATTCTCGTAGTATTTTGACTTTATTTACGACTTTTCTCGTAATCTTAGTTTTTTTTTTTTTTTTTTATGTGGCAATAAAACGCTGTTGTATTATACAATTGAATCACAGCACATTTAACAAGGACACCTTAAAATAAAGTGTTACCAAAGTAATTATGAAACTATATATAAAAATGCACTTAAGTAGGTCAAAAAAGCATGCTTAATTTCAACTAAGTGCATTTAATATAAATTAACTATAATGCATTTTCATTTAATTGTAAATAACATGTAGTTAAGTCTTTGAAAACATTCAGTTAATGTACTTCATTTCACAAGGTTGATGATGCCATCAGGATGAGCACAGGGGAACCAAAGCCTGAAAGCAATGAACGCTTGCATCAGAAGGGGATTTGACGACCTTCACGAGGTCAAAATATGGCATAACTGACTCCACATGCTGAGGACACCAGCGGTCTCAGTAAAGCCCTGCCACTGCTGCTGAGTGAAGCCCAAGTCCCTCAAGACCATGAGAACATCTGCAGCAAATGACCAGAGACACATTACTATCTGCAGTACAGCAAAACTAGAGGAAACGTCAATGCGCAACACACGATTAGACACGCCTCTAGTGACAAATGCTAGAATAAATTCCCAGTATGTGCTTTACAAGTAAGTGTGCAGATGATTTATGATCTTATTACATGCACCACACGCGCAGACTGAAACAGAAGCAAGTAGTGCAGTAAGTACAAACATTTGCAAAGGGAAAAATGTGCTTGTGCTTCTGCCCAGATAGACTATTAAGGTGACAGAGACAACCTCAAATGCATTTTTTTAAATGAAACAGACCATATATAAAAAGTTTAAAGGTAACGTTTTACAATAAAGTCCTATTAGTTAATACATTAACTAACATTAAAGGAATAGTACACACCAAAATTAAATTTACTGTGAATGTGCTCACCCTCAGGCCATTCAAGATTAGGATTAGTTTGTTTCTTCATCTGATTTGTAGAAATATATTACTAGCATGTTGTTAACATGATTAGCATGTTGCTAGCATGGTTACCAAGTTACTAGCAGGATTAGCATGTTAATTACATGTTAACATGATTAGCAAGTTACTAGAATGCTGCTCGCATGGTTAGCATGTTACTAGCTTGTTGCTAACATGCTTCTAACATGATTAACATATTACTAACATGTTGTTAACATGATTAGCTTGTTGCTAGCATGTTTTCAAGATGATTAACATGTTACTAACCTGTTGCTAGCATGTTTTTAACATTAGCATGTTACCAGCTTGTGGCTACCATGTTGTTAGCATGTTTCTAGCATGATTAACATGATACTAGCATGTTAGCAAGAACAACAAATGTGACCCTGGATCACAAAACCAGTCATAAGGGTCATTTTTTCAAAATTGAGATTTATACATCATACGAAAGCTGAATAAATAAGCTTTTCATTTATGTATAGTTTGTTAGGATACAACAATATTTGGCAGAGATAGCACTGTTTAAAATCAGGAATCTGAGGGTGCAAAAAAATCAAAATATTGAGAAAATTGCCTTTAAAATTCTTCAAATAATGTTCTTAACAATGTATATTACTAATCAAAAATTAGGTTTTCATACATGTACAGTAGGAATTTTACAAAATATCTTCATGGAACATGATCTTTACTTAATTTCCTAATGATTTTTGCCATAAAAGAAAAATCAATAATTTTGACCCATACAATGTATTTTTGGCTATTGCTACTAATAAACCCCAGCGACTTAAGACTGGTTTTGTGGTCCAGGGTCACAAATTATTAACATGCTGTAGGTATTATTAGCATATTAGTAGCATGTTGCTAGTATGCTTAGCATGTGACTAACATGTTGTTAGCATGATTAGAAAGTTACTAGCATGATGCTAGTATGATTAGCAAGTTACTAGTATGTTGCTAGCATGTTTCTACCACTATTACTTAATGTTAGCTCATGCAATAGTAACTAATATTTCAGGAATAGTACAGACCAAAATGAAAATTTACTGTGAATGTGCTCATCCTCAGGCCATTCAAGATTAGGATGAGTTTGTTTCTTCATCAGATTTGTAGAAATGTGTCATTCCCTCATTTGCTCACCAATGGATGTGAATGGGTGCCGTCAGAATGAGAGTCCAAACAACTGATAAAAACATCACAATAATCCACACCACTCCAGTCCATCAGTTAACATCTTGAGAAGACAAAAGCTGAAACAAATCCATCAAGAACTAAAATATGAGTCCATAATCTATAATAACACTTCCTCCAGTGAAAAAGTGGTCTGGTCTGAATCAGGAGAGAAATCTGCAAAGATCAAGCAGTGTTTACAAGCCAAAACAGATCTAAACAAATATGTGGCTGGATTTTGATGTGAGAGACAACAGAAGATGGACTTTTTCACAGTAGTTAGTGTTACTATGGATTATGGACTCTATGTATTTTAGTTAAAAACATCTTAGTGATGGATTTGTTTCATCTTTTGTCTTCTCAAGATGTTAACTGATGGACTGGAGTGCTGTGGATTACTTGTGGATTATTGTGATGTTTTTATCAGCTGTTTGGACTCTCATTCTGATGGCACCCATTCACTGCAGAAGTCGGTAAGCAAAAATATATATCTTCTGTGTTAAACAGAAGAAAAAACTCTTACAGGTTTGAATCAATTTGAGGGGGAGTAAGTAATGACACAATTTAAATTTTTGGGTGAACTATCCCTTTAAACAGATTCTACCATGTTTAACTTCATCCCACAGATTTATAGACAAGAGAAAATCAGAAATGTCTGCAGATTATAAGTTGTAAGACGTTTATCTGTTATTATAAATGTCAGTATTTGTGTTACCAGGAAGGAAAATGTCTGTTCGTCACACACCCATAATTCTGTGTCTTCAGCTCGTGTTTGCTTTGCTCGTTTGTGTTGTGCTGTGCAGCCCCGGGTTACAGTCAGGATCTGACAGAGACTTAAAGAGCAGAAATTAACACACAAACGGACGCAAGAGTGTCTGTATTATTTTCACAGGCAGTGAAATGAATAGCGGTGTGTGGGTGCGGTTATGAGGAGAAACGAGCCCCGTCTGCACTAATAATCACTGACAGAATCCACAGACCCTTGGATGAGAAGTCTCATTACAAAGAAAATACTCACACTGACAAGAAACAATGCACTTTTACTTTTTTTCACGCTTTATCAGCCTGGATCAGTTACCACATCAAAGTGTTGCTGCATGAAGTAATGAAACCAGAGACTCTTCCGTCAATGAAATACGATCATAGGCATTCAACATTTATTGGTTTGAGTGTGTGAATGTGCATGTCAAACTAGAACTAGAACTATCTATCTGTGTTTTTGAAAGAGCTTTACTTAAGATGGAGAGGAGAAATTTTTCTTTGTCCATCTCATGAAAGCTGCATGAGAAAAACCAGGCAGAAGTGTGTCATATACACCATGAGTCATGATGTCATGAGTTACATGACAAATTGCACACATATGATCTCAAGATGACTGAACAAACAAACATGACCTCAACTCAAAAGAAACACAATGAATTCCAGAAGAAAAGATGTCTGATATGGATCCATAGAGAACCTTCTCTATGCCCTCTCTTTACTGAAAATGTGCTCACCCTCAGGCCATCCAAGATTAGGATGAGTTTGTTTCTTCATCAGATTTGTAGAAATGTGTCATTGCATCACTGTGTCACCAATGGATCCTCTGCAGTGAATGGGTGCCGTCAGAATGGCAAAAGCTGAAACAAATACATCAAGATGTTTTTAACAAAATACGAGTCCATAATCCACGTTGCCTCTTGGCAGAATAATAATTAGCTTGGAAGAATAATAATAACTAGATGAGTAAAGTTTGAGAACAAACTTTGAGTTGGCTTGAGAAAGCCTAGCCTGAAAGTTTAAAGCAGTTCTAAAAGTATGAAAGTCAATGTTGCTAGCATGATTTAGCACATTGCTTACATGATTTAACAAGCTGTTACCATGTTTTAACATGATTAGCTTGTTGCTTGCATTTTTATAGGCTGATTACAATGTTGTTAGCATGATTAGCATATTGTTAGAATGTTACTAGCATGATTAACAAGGTAATGACACGATTCTAGCATGATTAGCAAGTTACTAACATGTTTCTAACAAGATTAACATGTTACTAGCATGTTTTTAACATGATTAGCATATTACTAGCATGTTGCTAACATGATTAGCATGTTACTGGCACGATTAACATGAAACTAACATGTTGTTAACATGATTAGCAAGTTATTAGCATGTTGCTAGCATGATTAGCATGTTACTAGCTTGTTAGCATGAATAGCAAGTTACTAGCATGATTAGCATGTTGCTAACGTTTTTAATATGATTAACATTATTAGCATGTTGTTAGCATGATTAAGACGTTACTAGCATACTGCTAGCATGATTAGCATGTTACTAACATGCTGTTAGCATGATTAACAAGTTACTAACATGTTGCTATCATGTTTCTAGCATGATTAACATGTTACTAGCATGTTGCAAGCATGTTTCTAACATTGTTAACAAGTTAGTAGCATGTTACTAGCATGATTAGCAAGTTACTAGCATTTTGCAAGCGTGTTTCTAGCATAATTAACATGTTAATAGCATGTTGCTAGCATGATTAGCATGTTTAAACCAGCTAAAACTGGAGTGGTGTGGATTATTGTGATGTTTTATCAGCGGTTTGGACCCTCATTCTGACGGCACCCATTCACTACAGAGGATCTACTGGTGAGACAGTGACGGAATGACACATTTCTGATGAAGAAACAAACTCATCCTAATCTTATTCCTGTTAGGTAAGTGTCAGGCACTGGTTCTATGGGAACTCAGGTGTCTCTGTGCTCTGCATCGCTCCCCAATGACACAACGTCTGAACTGTGAAAGCAGAGTTGGTTTGGCTCGTTTTCATGACACATTGACCATGACCAGGTCTTGGCACACTAACAAAAACCCTGAAAAACCATCAAAACTGGGGGACGGATGCGTCCCAGACTTTAAGCCCACAGATAAGATTAAAGAGTGAAGACAAGCTCTGCTGTTTGACACTAACCAATTAAAAAGAATAAAAGAATAACTTGTCCAAAAATGAAAAGAGAAGATAATTCTGTCAGCTTTTGAGCTTTCTTATGTGGAACCAAAAAGTGAAAAAACTGAGTAAAGTATGAGAACAAACTTGTGAGTTGGCTTGAGAAAGCCTAGCCTGAAAGTCTGAAGCAGTTGTATGTTGCAAAAGTATGAAAGTTGATGTTCCTAGCATGATTTAGCACATTGCTTACATAATTTAACATGTTGTTAACATGATTAGCATGTTACTAATATGTTTTTACATGATTAACATGTTACTAGCATGTTTGTAACATGATTAGCGTTACTAGCTTGTTGCTAGCATGTTGTTAGCGTTTCTAGCATGATTAGCATGTTGCTAGCATGTTAACGTTTCTAACATGATTAACATGTTGCTAGCGTTTCTAGCATGATTAGCATGTTATTAGCATGTTGCTAGTATGATTAACATATTACTAACATTTTGTTAACTTGACTAACATTTCGCTAGCATGTTTCTACCATGATTAACATATTACTAGCAGGTTGTTAACATGATTAGCATGTTGCTAGCCAGTTAACATGACTAGCAAGTTACTAACATGTTGTTAGCGTATTTCAAGCATAATTAACATGTTATTAGCATGTTGCTAACATGATTAGCATGTTAATAGCATGTTACTAACATGATTGGCAAGTTACTAACATGTTGCTATCATGTGTCTAGTATGATTAGCATATTACTAGTATGTTGTTACCATGATTAGCATGTTGTTAGCCAGTTAGCATGACAAGTAAGTTACTAGCATATTGATAACAATATATGCAAGTTACTAACATGTTATTAGCATGATTAACAAGTTACTAGCAGTTATTAGCATGATTATCAAGTTACTAGCATATTGTTATCGTGTTTCTAGCATAATTAACATGTTATTAGCATGGTGCTAACATGATTAACATGTTTCTAGCATGATTAGCATGTTTAAACCAGCTAAAACAGGAGTGGTGTGGAGTACTTGTGGATTATTGTGATGTTTTTAATCAGCCGATTGGACTCTCATATTCTGACGGCACCCATTCACTTCAATAGATCCATTGGTAAGCAAGTGATGGAATGACATTTCTACCAATGATGAAGAAACAAAAAGTGAACCAAAAAGTAAAAAAAAAAATAGTCAAGTTTCAAATGTCCAATGCAAAGGCATGTTGAGTAAATGATGACAGAACAACAATTTCTGGTGAACTATCCCTGTAGCATCAATCACAAATCCTTACAAATGCAATATATTCTGGAGAACAGATACAGCACACTCCTAACACAACAGATCACTCCTTTTGTACATTAATCTACTGTGGAATTCAATCTTGAATGTTTTATGATAATCAGAAACAATAGTCGAGTCCTGAACTACAGAATAATGCAGATGGAAAATCTGCTGTTGATCTGTGCATCCATTTGTTTTGCACCCACATTTGTTCTCGTTTAAAGCTGAGATCTATGTGAGAGCAATACAAAGACCATCAGAGAAAAACAGCAAATCAGAGCAATAACTATATGTTCTTCAAAGGCCTGCTTCAATGCACATCAGATGATATCAAACATATTCACTGCAAACTCAAGACAGACAGACCAAATCTGAACGTCTTCAATCCCAGTTATTTTGTTATAAATTTCAGGTGAATCTACAGACAATAAACATCATGCAGAGAGCAAATCAAACAGACAGACATGAAATGCTTTGGCTGAGCATCTGATCTGCTACAGATATTAAGAGCATAAACCTGGAGGTCCTGGACAAACTTCACCTGGAAAACTCACAGGACGGGTCCTCGATTAAAGCGCCAGAGCGATTTGATGGGCAAAACATCCTCTTCACATAAACAACATTAGCTGTCATTTAGAATTAATCATACACAAAAGACGTCTCTGCTTAGGCACACGAACAGAAGACACAAATAAAACGGCCGGAGAACATTCACTCTACTCTAACTTGTACAAAAACTCTTCAATTAAAGCTCATCGGATATTCATCAATGAGAATCAAACCACATGCATCTTTATATAAACAAGCTAAAAAATATTCAGGCCTAAATGTATGATTTATGTTTGAATTGCACATAAAATTTCCATGCATTTGGATTGAACTTAATGTGATGCATATTTGTCAGTCATGCATAAACAAAACAGGTCAGATTATTGTAATATTACTAATAAACCAATTGGGTCATTCCGTGTCAACTCAACCAGAGGTCCCCGGCTTAAATTTTTGATTTTGCTAACATTTTTTTATTTTAAAGAAAGATAGACATGTATAGTGATGAAAGGCAAAATATGAAAAGTCACGGATGAATATTTACTGAGTAATCCACTGTTTTGTAGAGGGAAAATGGCAATTTTCACCTGAGATTCAAAGTCAAGTTAGAGGTATGTAAAAATAACTTAAGAAAGATGGCAGCATCATTGTGTTATTTTTAGACAGAGATTGGTGGTTTTAATAGTAAAATTGGTTGACTTTATCATTGTTGCATTATGTGCAAATGGTGATCATTCAAAAATGAGGACACAGCACTTTTTATTTTGTTTTCTTCTCTAAGGTTTGTGTGCCTTTAAAAGAGAACTCCACTTCCAGAACAACAATTTACAAATAATTTACTCACCCCTTGTCATCCGAGATGTTCATGTCTTTCTGTCTTCAGTCGTGAAGAAATTATGGTTTTTGAGGAAAACATTTCAGGATTTTTCTCCATATAATGGACTGATATGGTGCCCCGATTTTGGACTTCCAAAATGTAGTTTAAATGGAGCTTCAAAAGCTCTAAACGATCCCAGACGAGGAAGAAGGGTCTTATCTAGCGAAACAATAACTCATTTTTTTAGAAAAATAAAAATCTGTATCTTTTTTAAGCACAAAAGCTGGTGTAGCACAGGCTCTGGGATGTGCGTCCACGACGCTACGAATTATTTATGGGTCGTTCTTGAACGATTCTTTCATTTTGAACGAATCTTTAATGTGACTCAGGAAGAACGAGTCATCTCGGGGAGTGATTCATTCAGTCGCGCATGCGCAGCATCATATTAGGTTCTGTACTGGAATTAGTTCACCTGTTTGGAGTCTTCGGGTTTGTGTTAGGACTCAAAAAAAGATTAGTTTTTTGCTGAATGAGACTCAAAAGTCAGAGTCGGTAAAATGATCCGAACTTCCCATCACTACTACAAATCACGTAGTCCATCACAAGTAGAATCACAAGTTCATCGTCTGTGTACTCCGGCTCAAACTTCAGAATCGTCCGACATCGTTGTACCTTTTTATTTGTAAACAGCTTTTGACTTACTTGCACATTCTTAGTTTTTGCGCGTTCGCTTTGTAAACACTGGGTCTGTAGTTCCGCCTATGTGTGACATTTCGATGTGATTCAATAGTACGTAGCATCGTGGTCGCGCATCCGAGAGACTGTGCTACACCAGCTTTTGTGCTTAAAAAGTAAACAAATTTTTATTTTCTGAAAAAAATGAGTGATTGTTTCGCTAGATAAGACCCTTCTTCCTCAGCTGGGATCGTTTAGAGCCTACATTTTGGAAGTTCAAAATCTGAGCACCAATGAAGTCCATTATAAATCCTGAATTTTTTCCTTTAAAAACCATAATTTCTTCACGACTGAAGACAGAAAGACATGAACATCTTGATGACAAGGGGGTGAGCACATTATTTGTAAATTGTTGTTCTGGAAGTGGACTTCTCTTTTAACTCAAGAAGTATTAAAGATGTTGCAATATGATTTTAAATTCTAGTTTAAATTCTAGTCTACTTTTCTTTTGGAATCTTAATTTTTAAGGCCCTGCATTGTTCAGTCCCAGAGATAACCAGAAGCTAAAATCATATAGTGATATCTTTAATACTTCTTGAGTTAAAGGCAAACAGGAAAAATAATATTTATGGCACTCAGACTGGTTTGTTCAATGCAGTTGTCTTGACAGAGGGAAATGAGATACATATTTAGTTTCAACATTATTTGTACTTCACACATACTTCTTTAAAAGAAAAGTAGTATCATATTTTTGCAAATGGACACATTTGTTTTTTGACCACTGAAGGTGTGTACATTAACAATTTACTCCTGGAGCCATATTGAAATTCCAATATCTCTGGAACTGAATCTCATAGGGCCTTAAAAACGAAGATACCGAAAGGCAAGTTTGTTAAGACCCAATATCTAAAAGGTCATTAAGATATCTTTAATACGTTTTGAGTTACAGGCATTCAAACTTTGGGGGAAAACACATGAAAAGTGCTGTTTCCCCATTTTTGAATGGTCACCATTGGCACATAATGCAACAAAGATTGATAAAGTCAACAGATTTTACTAAAAGAGCTACCAATCTCTGTGTACAAATAACATTATGATGCTGCCATCTTCCTGAAGTTATTTTTACCCTCCTGTAATTTGGTTCTAAATCTCAGATGAAAATGCCATTTTGACCCTCCTCTACAAAATAGTAGATTACTCAGTAAATATTCATCTATGGCATTTAATATTTTGGCTTGCATCTTTATTTATGTATTTCATTCACCAGAAAAAAAGATCAAATCCATTTTTAGCTAAGGACCTCTGGCTGGCACGAAATAACCCATATGAAACCGCATTGAGATCCCAATATCTCTGGAGCTAAATTATATACAACCTTAAAAACTAAAATAACAAAAGAAAAGTTTGGTAAGAACCAGAATCTAAAAGGATTTTAAAATATCTTTAATAATTCTTGAGTTACAAGCATCTAAACTTTGGTGAAAAACAAAAATAGCCTTTTCCCATTTTTTAACAATTTACTCATGGAACCAAATTACAATTTCCATATTGGGCCTTAAAAATTACAGGCACAAACTTTGGGGAAAAGCACACAAAAAGTGCTTTTTCCCATATCATCACTGGCGTATAATGCACCTAAGATTGATAAAGTCAACAGATTTTACTAATAGAGCTACCAATCTCTATGTAAACATAACATTATAATGTTGCCATCTTTCTGAAATCAGTTTCACACCCCTGCAATTTGGCTCCAAATCTCAGGTGAAAATTGCCATTTTGACCCCCCTCTACAAAATAATGGATTAATCAGTAAATATTCATCAATGATATTTAATATTTTAGCTTTCATCACTATACATGTCTATCTTTCTTCAGGAAAAATATTTGCAAAATCAAAAATCTGAGTCGGGGAAGTTTTTGAAATTTGGTCGTTTTGACACGGAATGACCTGGATGTGTTTTAAATACACAGTAACCAGCTTTGTATATTTCAACAAATCAAATCTTTTCAGTTCTTATGATATAATTCTTACAATGCAGTTGTTACATGAAATTCTTGTATGACATTTTATATGCAATTTTGTTTGCTTATTGTATTTGGTTCAGAAAGCATTTGCCAGATAAAAAAGAAAAATAGTAAAGAAACTACTACCAGACTTCAACAAAATCACAGAGCAGCAGTACAGAAAACAATATCAAACCATCGGCATTAAAAACAGTTATGAAATCAGTTTCAATAAAATCAGTGTCTTTGTTTTTTTGTTAAAAAAAAAAAAAAAAAAAAAAAAAAAAAAAGCCCAAAGAGTTTCTGGAGTATTTGGCAATCGACTCCAAACACTCTTTGCATCTGCTCCCCTGAAGCCAAACTACTGAGCTCTGTTACTGATAATTGAGCTGATTTACCTGGAGAACATGGCAGAGATCCAGTGTCTCATTCCTCTGATGAGAACTGAAGAGCTGAATCAATCGAATATCTGTGGCTTAAAAGACTATTTATTTATTTATTTATTTATTTATTTATTTATTTATTTATTTATTTATTTATCATGTTATGCCATCTCAACGTCAAAGGCTATAATAATGGCAAACTCAAGAATAATATAATTTAAAATGACAAAAATTTATAATAATAATAAAAAAAAATCTTAATAACAATACTTCACCGAATACAATAATTTAAGAATATAATCTTTAAATACTAAATAAATAAAATTATATACAATCTTTCAATTTGATATTTGATTTAAAAAAAAAATAATATTTTACTTTTTAAAATGTCTATTAATGTACTTTGAGTAAAAATATTTTCTAGTATCATTTAAGGCAGGTCACTGTAATAAAATCTGTTTTACAATCATGGAAGACACTACAAAAACTTACATAATGCAATTCTTCTCCTTTTCATTAACATGAACACGCGTCTAAATCTTGTGTAAACTATTCTACATCTTATAGATAAAGTCTGGTCATTTGTGTTTTCAAAATATATCCAATGATTTCATTTTTTCAAGTTTCACTTTATAAAACTTGTTATGAATACATTCCTTAAAAGACAATTAACATTCAGAAATATTGTCAATTTAATTAAACTGACATGATTTGATGCTTAATTTTTAATTTAGAAATTAATTTATTTTCTATTTATTTTTTATTTTGTCTATTTTTTATTTATGTAAATTATGCAGTTTATGTAGTACATTTTTCATTTTTTTCTATATTAAATTTTCGTAATTATTTTTAAAATATTCATTTATTAAAAATACATATTTTGTTTATAACTGGATTGCCTTCATATAATATAATATAATATAACATAATATAATATAATATAATATAACATAACATAACACAATATAATAAAATGGATACATTCCTTAAACAACAATTAACATTGAGAAATATCAATTCATTATTTATTTATTTGTATACTTTTCTAATTAATTTTTATGAATTAATTTAATATATTAATTAAAAAAAAGTTTATAACTGGATCGTCTTCATATAAAATAATATAATATAATGATGTATTCCTTAAACAATTAACATTCAGAAATGGTATCAATTTAATAAAACCGACACTATTAGATGATTAATTTTTAATTTAGAAATTAATTAATTTATTTTTAATTTTGTCTATTTTTTTATTTATTTAAATTAAGTAGTTTTTATGTTATACTTTTTTTCTATTTTTTCCTACACATTTTCTTATTTTTATACTTTAAATTAATTTGTATTAAATTAATTTAATATATTCATTTAAAAAAAATACAGAGTTTGTTTATAACTCGATCATCTTCATATAATATAATATAATATAATATAATATAATATAATATAATATAATGAATACATTCCTTAAACGACAATTAACATTAAGAAATATTATCAATTTAATCCGACACTTTTAGATGATTAATTTTTAATTTAGAAATTAATTTTCTATTTATTTCTAATTTTGTCTAATTTTTTATTTATTTAAATTATGTAGTTTATGTAATTTCTTTTTGTTTTTTTTCTACCCATTTTCTTATTTTTATACTTTTCTAATTATTTTTTATTAATTAATTTAATATATTCATTTAAAAAAAATACAGATTGTTTATAACTCGATCATCTTCATATAATATAATATAATATAATATAATATAATATAATGAATACATTCCTTAAACGACAATTAACATTCAGAAATATTATCAATTTAATCCGACACTTTTAGATAATTAATTTTTAATTTAGAAATTAATTTTCTATTTATTTTTAATTTTGTCTAATTTTTTATTTATTTAAATTATGTAGTTTATGTAATTTTTTGTTTTGTTTTTTTCTACCCATTTTCTTATTTTTATACTTTTCTAATTATTTTTTATTAATAAAAAACTGGATCAACTTCATATAATATAATACAATGAATACATTTCTTAAACGACAACATTCAGACACGATCAGATGAGAACAAACCTTGAACAAAGCTGAATAATGACTCTGTGTTCTGTTAGAGCTGATTTACAGCCAGAATTGAGTTTCATAATTGATGAACTTTGCAACATTAACAGTTATTTTGCTGTTTATTACTGTGAAGCTGCTTTGAAACAATCTGTATTATATAAAGCACTATAGAAATAAATGTGGCTTGACTATTCATAAATGCATGAAGTGCATCTAAAATGCAGTTAACGTACTCCTATACATCAGAGGAGTAATGAAAGACTCTCTTTGCATTATTTAAGTACAGTAAAGTGAATATCACACAGGCTGCTCTTCAGGAAGCTCTTAGAGGAGTTTTGTTCGTTTCAGTTCCTCTGCCCTCCAGCTCTTCTGTGAGGCCCTGATAATCGTGATGCACTTTCAAAAATCGTTTCCACCGTCCTAATTGCATGTTTACATGCGTTCGGCTAAGGAAGTGTTATAAGAGCTTCAAGAGACACAGACCAGGTGTTTAATGTGCGTTCCATTACAGCTCACATGAAGCACATTACCGAACACATTCTCCGCGGCGTTGCTGCTCTGACCTCCAATTACAAACCAAAAACATCTCGCTTCATTTCATTTTGTGCATTTTGATTCGCCTCAAATGTGTAAAATGCATTCTCTATGGTGTACGCTTCTGCCCGCACACATATATCTACAGTGGATGCACACTGAAGAAAATGTTATTGCTCAGAATTTGCTTTTTCAAGCTGCTTTTTGAAATTGAACAAGTGGATTTATGCTATTAATCTGCAAAAAGTTAACATTTTACTGTTAATTTTGGCTTTGGTTTTGAATTTTGACTAATTTTGAAGCTTCATTATCATCTCATTATCATCAATAACTGAAACTAAAACATTTTTTAAATAAAATAAAAAATAAAATAAATATTTAAAAAAAAAAAAATCTTAAACATTTTATTATAGCTAGCTGCCAGTGCAAAATTCCTAAAAAGTACTAAACAACTAAAAATAACCTGAAAACCAAAACTTAATAAACTATAAAGAAATATTTTGATAAAACCAATAAAAATAAATAAATAAAAAATAAAAACACATTAAAATTAACACTTTAACTAAAATTAAAATACAATTTTAAAATATAAAATTCTTTTTTTTTAATTATAAAAAAATACATAATTAAAAATATTAACAAAAACTATAACAGTGTATCAGTAATATTAAGCTGTAATTTAAAAAAGATATATCATTTAGTATCATAAAATCCCCACAAGGTTTCAAATAACACTAACTAAAATTAAAATAAAATACAATTTTAAAATATAAAATATACTTTTTAAATAAAAAAATAATTTATTATTCAAATATTAACAAAAACTATAAAAGTATATCAGTAATATTAAGCTGTAATTTAATTGAATTAATTTAATTAATTAAAATAAACTAAAATTTTAAAATATAAAATAATTAAAATATATATATATATAATTCAAATTATTAACCAAGACTACAATAGTATATCAGTAATATTAAGCTGTAATTAAAAAAAAAAAAATGTATCAT
Organism: Labeo rohita; assembly: GCF_022985175.1. NCBI lineage: Eukaryota > Metazoa > Chordata > Actinopteri > Cypriniformes > Cyprinidae > Labeo > Labeo rohita. Next base: position 37,013,604 of record NC_066877.1, on the reverse strand, counting down.
TTTGTATCATAAAATCCCCTCAAAGTTTCATATAACACTTTAACTAAAATTAAAATGAAATGTTAAAATATAAAATATATATTTTTAAAAAAAAATATATATATATATAATTCAAAATATTATCCAAGACTATAACAGTGTATCATTAATATTAAGCTGTAATTAAAAAAAAAAAAAAAAAAAGTTTCATTTTGTATCATAAAATCACCTCAAATTTTCAAATAACACTAACTAAAATTTAAAAATTAAATTTTAAATATAAAATATAATTTTAATAAAAAAATAATTTATAATTCCAAATGTTAACCAAGACTATAACAGTATATCAGTAATATTAAGCTGCAATTTAAAAAAATGTATCATTTTGTATCATAAAATCCCCTCAAAGTTCCAAATAATAATACCTTGATTTTCCTGAAGAAACATTTTTTTAAGGTTTCAATCATTTTTAACTACAAAGTTACCAAGTGTGACCCAAAAATGAAGAGGCCCAGAGGTTTAATGTTAACCTTATGTCCACCTCACGGTCATGTGACTGATGACCTCTTGACCTTGACCTTCAGGTGTCTGTCTACAGAACATTAAAGCATTTTTATTTGAGTTCAGATGAAACTGTTGTATATTTAAGTTGGCAAACACGCAGCTACTGTGAATCTGTAAACTCTTTCTGACTCCTGGAGCAGAAGCTGCATTCACTCAACTTGGCACAGATCTTCAGTCCGACTGTGTTTTATCTGCTCTGATCAGACTCTACAAGTTTTCCAGTGACAGTATCTGACTTTAACTCTGAACTGCATCATTTCTACATTGTGAGAAAAAACATCTGTAAAATAAAACAGTACATCAAGACATATTTTAGGCAATTACGACACACTAAATCCAACATTAGGCCTATTTATCAAACTCACAGCCATTTTCCATTAGGAATATACTGCAGTGTACATGACAACATGTCGATTAACCAGATTCCACAACATTCAATGCTATTCTGAAGAATCCTTCAAGGCTGTCAAAACCTGCTTACTAGAACCAGAACATCTATTAAAAGGCAAAGTTTGTTTTTCAGATCTCTAAGAAACTAGACAGTAGAAGGTAAACACGGTAAATCCCTCTATTAAGGTTTTTGTAGGTCACAGAATCAGAAGTAAAAGTGTCTAATTCATGTAAAAGCATGTTCTCCTCTCCTGCTTCGTCAATATTAAACCTCTCAATCTGACACAAGCAACAACAGAAAAGAACAGCAGGGGAAATTAATTAAATAAATCACTAAAAATTAATAAATATCTAAAAATAAATAAGAATTTAAATAAGTCAATTGGAATAAATAATAAACAATGAAATGTATGTTTTCTATTTTTCTCATTTTATTTAATACAAATGATCAATTTTATAATAATATCATATCATCATTATAATCATTATACTAATATTTAATTAAATTAAATTTCATTTAAAAATTAAGTAAAAGTTTAAGTCAGTTAAAATAATGAAAATGTATTAAATTAAATTATTTAATGTTTTTAATTCATTATTTTAGTGTTCTATTTTTCTCATTAATCATTTAATTAATTAAGTAAACATTTATTTTAAATGATTATATTATTATATTTATTTAAATTATTTATTTGGTTTAATTTGTCTGTTTTTATTTTATTTTTCTATTTTTCTCAATTTCTTTAATTTAAATGATCTATTTTATAATAATAATAATAATAATAATAATAATAATAGTCACCATCATCATGATTAAATTAATCAAAAAAATAATGCAAATTAATTAACTTTGAATTTTAAATGTATTATTTTTGTGTTTCATTTTTCTAATTAATCATTTAATTAAATAAACATTTATTTTAAATTATTATATTTTATTTATTTAAAATATTTATTTGGTTTATTTTTTGTTTTTATTTTATTTTTCTGTGTTTCTATTCTATAACAATAAAATCATCATCATCATCATCATCATCATCATCCTTATGCAATTAAATTAATTAAAATAAAAAAAGTAAAAAAAGTCAATTAAGTAATGAAAATTAATTAAATTATTTTAATTTTTAATTTATTATTTTAGTGTTTTGTTTTTTTTCTAATTATTCATTTAATTAATTAAACATTTATTTTAAATGATTATAATTTATCATTATTTTACTTATTTAAATTATTTATTTGGTTTAATTTTTCTATTTTTATTTTATTTCTTTATTTTTCTTATTTTAATTATTTTTAATTATTTATTTTACATTATTATTATTATTATTTTAATAATTAATTAATATAAATTTAAAATGAAAATAAAGTAAATGAAAAAAAGGGTTTCCCAGCACTGATTCAATGATGAACATATTCAGTTGGTCAGGCAGCATACTATTTGCTCATGTTATAGTGAGTCTTTGAGGGCAGGATAATACAAGTATTTCAATAATGATGACATTGGACTGATGACATTTCCCCAAAGATTCTTATACAAACAGTCACTCACAACCGAACCACTAACTGTTCAAAAGAGACTGAGAAGAAATAGAAAGTAGAAAGTCCCTGACATGCATTCATTTAGCAGATGCTTTCATACACAGCGATTTAAACACAATACAAGCTGCGTCGCCTCACTGTATTTACATCAAGTTCTAGAACAGTACAAGTAGTTTTCAGCAAACACCTGGTGACTCAATGTAGACGCTGGAAAATCTTTTGTGGAGCTGCAAACACCTCAACAGTCTGCTGGAACACAACATGTCACTGCTGACCCACCATCATTTTCCACAGAGATCTGTGTCAACACAGCTGCTCTCACACACACACACGCACACACGCACGCACACACACACAGAGAGAGAGAGAGAGAGAGAGAGAGAGAGAGAGAGAGAGAGAGACTGAAATCAGCGTCTTTGAAAAGCATTAGACTGCCCACTCAGGAAAATTCAAGACAGAGACACGATTAAACCGACAGAGAAACTCGACAAACACAGATGGTGGAGCAGTTCAGGTCAAGTCGAACTTCCGCCGTGTGATAAATTAAATTAAATCTGCATCTATGTGGGACTTCAGTGTGATTTGGTGTTTGGCAAACAATGTGTTGATAAACGTGCAAAAGGGGCCTCATTTATAAAATGCAAGATCAGATTTAATACTGAATTTCATGGATTTCATCCTGTGTCAAAAGTGAAAAACAATTTATAAAGGCAGAAACTGAAGAGGCTATTTATACGCCAACGGAGAAGCATGTGCATGAACATTTTGTGCTCATAAACGCCAATAATTAAAACTAGATAAAAAAGTTTGTCAAGACAAACTTTGAAGTTGGTTTGAGAAAGCTAAGCAGGAAGTTTAAAAAGTTTTAAAAGTTAGAAGGTTTTCAGTTTGAAGTAGTTTTAAAGATTAGATAGATAGATAATGTTGTTAGCATGATTAGCAAGTTACTACCATGTTTCTAGCATGATTAACATATTACTAGCATGTTTTTAACATGGTCAGCATATTACTAGCATGTTGTTACCATGATTAGCAAGTTACTAGCATATTACTAGCATGATTAGCAAGTTACTAGCATGTTGCTAGTCTGTTTCTAACATGATTAGCAAGTTGCTAACATGTTTCTAGCATGATTTTAACATAGTTAACAAGTTGCTTGCATGTTTTAACGTAATTAGCATGTTGTTAGTACGATATTAGCATGATTAGCCAGTTACTAGCATGTTACTAGCATGTTGTAGCATAATTAGCATGTTGCTAGCATGATTTTAACATGATTAGCCAGTTACTAGCATGTTATTAGCATGTTTTAGCATAATTAGTATGTTGTTAGCATGATACTAGCATGATTAGCCAGTTACTAGCTTGCTACTAGCATGATTAGTAAGTTACTAGCATGTTGATAGTCTGTTTCTAACATGATTAGCAAGCTGCTAACAAGCTTCTAGCATGATTTTAGCATAGTTACAAAGTTGCTAGCATGTTTTAGCATTATTAGCATGTTGTTAGCATTGCATTAGCATGATTAGCCAGTTACTAGCATGTAACTAACATGTTGTAGCATAATTAACATGTTGTTAGCATGATATTAGCATGATTAACCAATTACTAGCTTGTCACTAGCATGATTAGTAAGTTACTAGCATGTTGCTAGTCTGTTTCTAACATGATTAACATGCTGTTAACATGTTTCTGGCATGATTCTAGCATAGTTAACAAGTTGCTAGCATGTTTTAGCATATTAACACGTTATTAGCATAATTAGCTAGTTACTAGCATGTAACTAACATGTTGTAGCATAATTAGCATGTTGTTAGCATGATATTAGCATGATTAGCCAATTACTAGCTTGTCACTAGCATGATTAGTAAGTTACTAGCATGTTGCTAGTCTGTTTCTAACATGATTAGCATGTTGTTAGCATGTTTCTAACATGATTAGCAAGTTGCTAGCATGTCTTTAGCATAATTGGCATGTTGTTAGCATGATATTAGCATGATTAGCCAGTTACTAGCCTGTTACTAGTATGAGTAGCAAGTTACTAGCATTTTATTTATTTAAACTACTATTTGGTTTGACTTTTCTATTCTCTTATCTAATTAATCACTAAACTTATTTTACTAATTACAAATGATTTTCTAAAAATAAAGTAAAATAAAAATATAAAATAAAATAAAAAAAACAACCAAAAACACAGCCACAATACAGTTTAATATTAGTATATGCACAAATGAACTGCTTTGTGAAATTGTGAAATTAATTCATTAATTCAATAGAATTTCCTGAAAAAATAATTCTGAAATAACATAAATGAAAAATAAAGAAATTACATCACTGACATAAATTCATATGATTATATATGACTTCCTGACATAATAATACAAAATTAAAAATAATAAAAAAAAATAAAATAACAATTAGTAAAACAACAAAATTTTACTTTTTCAATTTTTCTTGTTTTATTTAATTTAAATTATTCTATTTTACAACAACAACAAAGTAAAATAAATTAATTTTTTATTCAAAAAAAAAAAAAAAAAGTCATAAATGGTTTGCTGGAACATTTGTTAATTATAATAGAGTATGTTCACATTAAACCACAGAAGTGCACATCTGCTCTGGATTCTGGAGGTCTTGGCCTATATTCACATTTATTAATTTAGCAGATGCTTAAATTCAAACTGACCTACAAATGAGAATAAAACACGCAGTCAGTGAATCGTCTTGCTGTGAAACAAAAGCTCGCTTGATCTGCTCTCAACGTTGCTGCCGTCAATGCAGAAGAGGAAACAGAAGCTGAATGTCAAATTACACTCATTACCTCACAGTCCTGCCAATCTACATAGTGTATAACCACATATTACAACAGCACCAAACCGCAGCCGCTTACTGAAGCTAAGCCATTTATGACCACCATAAACCATCAAGATGTCTCATTTAAAACACGCCGGTTTCAAATTGCTCTGGATTTCACGTCAAACGCAGGAAGGGTGAGGGTTAATGGCCGAATCGCTTGCACAAAACAAACTTTCCAGGAAGGAATCTCTCCGGGGTGCAAGTGAGCGCCGTGAAAGTGACCCGCTAACGAAAAACAAATGCTGACAGAAGCGGCTCTCAATGCTTCTCCATTGTAGAATTAACAACCTGCAATTGCAGAGGCGTTTGGCATGACCACGGCGTTTTAAGTGTTTTCAGCAGTTACAAATCGCACCTAATTTTGGTTTGTTTAAGGTTTATACATCATTTATATTCTTTCAAGAATGCATTTACAGTCCTGATGGTTTGAGAGATTTCTGTATAGATTTTATACATAAATATATGTTAACAAATTGAAGTTAACAAATTATGCATCTTTTAAAGGGTCTAAGGGTTTAGCGTCAAAATCCAGTCTCTGTTTTACAACATAGTTTAGTGTTAGTATTAGTTATGTGCAGTGACTCACTGTCAATTTTCACATGGAGCCATACTGAGATCCTCATATCTCTGGAACTAAACCATATTGGGCTTTAAAAATGGAGATGCCAAAAGAAAAGTTTGTTAAGAACCAGAATCTAACAGAATATTAACATATCTCTAATACTTCTTTAGTTACAGATACACAAACTTTGGAAAAAGACAATTTTTTTGCACTTGGACAAGTATGTTCTATGCAATTGTTTTGAAAGAGGAAAACAAGATATATGTCTAGTTTTAACATTATTTGTTCTTTAGACATTTCGTTTTAAAATCAAAAAAAAAAAAAAAAAAAAAAAAAAAAAAAAAAAAAAGGTATCAGTTGTTTGCAAAGTGAAAAACGTTCGACCACTGAAAATGACAATTTACTACAAATTTACTCCTGGAGCCACACTGAGATCCTCATATCTCTGGGACTGAATCATACTGGGCTTTAAAAATGAAGATGCCAAAAGCAAAGTTTGTTAAGAACCAGAATCTAACATGATAGTAAGATATCTTTAAGACTTCTTGAGTTACAGATTTGCAAACTTTGGAAAAAGATAATTTGTGCATTCAGACAGGTATGTTCTATGCAGTTGTTTTTATAGAGGGAAACAAAATATATATCTCTAGGTTTAACATGATTTGTTCTTTAGACATTTATTTTTAAAATAAAAAAGGTATCAGCTTTTTGCAAAATGAAACCCATTGTTTTTTTGACCACTGAAAATAAGTACAATTTAACAATTTACTCTTAGAGCCATATTGAGATCCCCATATCTCTGGGACTAAATCATACTGGGCTTTAAAAATAAAGATACCAAAAGAAAAGTTTGTTAAGAATCTGAATCTAATAAGATATTGACATAATCACAAATACTTCTTGAGTTACAGATACACAAACTTTGGAAAAATATAATTTTTTGCACTTGGATAGGTATGTTTTATGCATTTGTTCTAATAGAGGGAAACAAGACATATGTGTAGTTTCAATATTATTTGTTCTTTAGACATTTCTTTTTACAATAAAAAAAAGGTATCAGCTGTTTGCAAAATGAAATATTTGTTTTTCAACCACTAAAAATTAGTACAATGTACTACAATTTACTCCTGAAGCAGCAATGAGATCCTCATATCTCTGGGACTGAATCATACTGGGCTTTAAAAATTAAGATGCCAAAAGAAATGTTTATTAAGAACCAGAATCTAATAGGATATTAGGATATCTTTAAGACTTCTTGAGTTACAGATACACAAACTTTGCAAAAAGATCATTTTTTGCACTCGAACAGGTATGTTCTATGCAATTGTTTTGATAGAGGAAAACAAAAGATGTCTAGCTTCAACATTATTTGTTCTTCAGACATTTCTTTTTAAAATAAAAAAGGTATCAGCTTTTTGCAAAATGAAATGTTTTTCGACCACTGAAAATGTGTACAATTTAACAGTTTACTCCTGGAGCCATAGTGAGATCCTCATATCTCTGGAACTGATCCATACTGGGCTTTAAACATTAAGATACCAAAAGAAAAGTTTATTAAGAACCAGAATCTAATAGGATATTGAGATTGTCTGTATTGAGAGTATCTTTAATACTTCTTGAGTTACAGATGCACAAACTTTGGAAAAAGATCATTTTTTTGCACTCAGGTATGTTTTATGCATTTGTTCTGATAGAGAGAAACAAGACATATGTCTAGTTTTAACATTATTTGTTCTTTAGACATTTCTTTTTACAATAAAAAGGGTGTCGGCTGTATACGAAATGAAGCATTTGTTTTTTTGAGCACTGAACACGAGTGCAATTTACTACAATTTACTCCTGGAGCCATATTGAGACCCTCATATCTCTGGGACTAAAATCATCAAGGTCTTTAAAAATGAAGATGCCAGAAGAAAAGTTTGTTAAGAACCAGAATCTAACAGGATATTAAAATATCTTTAAGACTTCTAGAGTTACAGATTTGCGAACTTTGGAAGACGATAATTTGTGCATTCAGACAGGTATGTTCTATGCAGTTGTTTTTATAGAGGGAAACATTTCTTTTTAAAATAAAAAAGGTATCAGCTTTTTGCAAAATGAAACGCATTGTTTTTTTGACCACTGAAAATAAGTACAATTTAACAATTTACTCCTGGAGCCATACTGAGATCCCCATATCTCTGGGACTAAATCATACTGGGCTTTAAAAAGAATGATACCAAAAGAAAAGTTTGTTAAGAATCTGAATCTAATAGGATATTGATATATCACAAATACTTCTTGAGTTACAGATACACAAACTTTGGAAAAAGATTATTTTTTGCACTTGGACAGGTATGTTTTATGCATTTGTGCTAATAGAGGGAAACAAGATATATGTGTAGTTTCAATATTATTTGTTCTTTAGACATTTCCTTTTAAAATAAAAAAAGGTATCAGCTGTTTGCAAAATGAAAAATTTGTTTTTCAACCACTAAAAATTAGTACAATGTACTACAATTTATTCCTGGAGCCACATTGAGATCCTCATATCTCTGGAATTGATCCATACTGGGCTTTAAAAATGAAGATGCCAAAAGAAAAGTTTGTTAAGAATCATAATCTAATAGGATATTAGGATATCTTTAAGACTTCTTGAGTCACAGACACACAAACTTTGGAAAAAGATCATTTTTGTACTCTGATAGGTATGTTCTATGCAATTGTTTTGATAGTGGAAAACGAAATATACGTCTAGTTTAAACATTAGTTGTTCTTCAGACATTTCTTTTTAAAATAAAAAAGGTATCAGCTTTTTGCAAAATGAAACACATTGGTTTTTTGACCACTGAAAACGTGTACAATTTAACAATTTACTCCTGAAGCCACATTAAGACCCTCATATCTCTGGAACTGATCCATACTGGGCTTTAAAAATTAAGATAAAATAAGAAAAGATTATTAAGAACCAGAATCTAATAGGACATTGAGATATCTTTAATACTCCTTAAATTACAGATACACAAACTTTGGAAAAAAGATCATTTTTATCACTCAGACAGGTATGTTCTATGCATTTGCTTTAATGGAGGGAGACAAGATATATGTTTAGTTTCAACATTATTTGTTCTTCAGACATTTCTATTAAAAATAAAAAAAGTTATCAGCTTTTTGCAAAACGAAATACGTTTTTTTTTTTTTTTTTGACCACTGAAAATGAGTACAATTTAATAACTTACTCTTGAAGCCATATTGAGATCCTCATATCTCTGGGTCTAAACCATATTGGGCTTTAAAAATTAAGTTACCAGAAGAATAGTTTATTACAAACTAGTATCTAAAGCGATATTTAGAAACCATTAATACTTCTTGAGTTACAGATACGCAAACTTTGCAAAAAGATGCACTGACAGGCAAGTTCGGTGCAATTGTTTTGATAGAAGGAGACAAGATATACGTCTAGTTTCAATATGATTTGTTCTTCAAACATTGCTTTTAAAAATAAAAACGGTATCAGCCATTTGCGTAATGAAACATTTGTATTTTCAACCACTGAAATTGTGCACAATTTAACAATTTACTCCTGGATCCACATTGAGATCCTCATATCTCTGGGTCTGAAACATATTGGGCCTTAAAAATTAAAATACCAGAATAAAAGTTTATTACAAATCAGTATCTAATTAAATATTGAGCTATCATTATTGCTTCTTGAGTTATAAGCATGCAAACTTGGGAGAAAACAACATAAAAAGTGCTTTTTTCCCATTTCTGAACCATCACTATTGGCATATAATGCAACAAAGATTGCTAAAGTCAACAGATTTTACTAACAGACAAACCAAACTCTGTATGAAAATAACTTCATGACTGCCTTCTTTCTAAAGTCATTTTTACCCTCCTGTAATTTGCCTCCAAATGTCAGGTAAAAACTGTCATTTTGACCGTCCTCTACAAAACAGTGCATTACTCAGTAAATATACATGCATTGCAAGGTATATTTTGTCTTTCGTCACTATTTAATATTTAAACCAGGGAAGTTTCCAAAATTTCTGAATTAAAAACTTCCAAAATTACTGAATAAAAAAAAAAAAAAATAAAAATCCAAGTAATTGAGACTGTGGTAAGATCTGAGGATAACAAACATGCAGGTTAAGGCTGCGGTTTATGAACATCAAAGCCGGAAAGAAAGACAAGGAGAGGAACTTTGATGCGGGATGGCAGCGATCATCTCTTGTGGCCTGACCGGTCATCATATCCCGCTGTGGGGCTTCAGGGAGGCCCTACAAAACACTTGTAACATTCCACTGCTGCTCAGCATCATATTCCATCGCTATGGCAACAGCAGGTTAAATGGCCTTGACCTCAGCGTTGCCAGATCTCATTAAGGTGCACGGCGCAGCAGATCAGAGACTGCATGCGGACACGCAGAGACGCGTCCCACCTCATAAATCCAGCAGAAAGCCCACGTCAGCTCCAGCACACTTATCTGCTCACTTACAGGAAACAACATGTCATTACTGGCCCACGGGGGGGACAGACAGTCACTGACTTATTTACTTGCCACCAATGTTTGATGTTTTCTGCAGAAATTCTGTCATTATTTACTCGCACTACACAAATTCTGTACATATATAGAGACTACTTTATTAAAAAAAAATAAATAAAAAATTAAATAATTGCACTGATCCCAAACTTTTATATACACGTAAGATTACTTGATGCTATTTCATGCTCTTTTGCTCACCAAGGCTGCATTTATTTGATCAAAAATACTGTAAAATTGTGAAATATTATTGCAATTTAAAACGGATGTTTTCTATGTGAATATGTGTTAAACTGTAATTTATTTCAGTGATCAAAGATGCATTTTCAGTATCATTACTCCAGTCTTCAGTGTCACATGATCCTTCAGAAATCATTCTAATATGCTGATTTGCTGCTTAAGAAATTTTTGCTACTTGGAATATAATAAACTTTAACTGAAATGTAATTAAAAAAAAAATAAGTTTAAATATTTTTTAGCTAGCTGTCAAGGCATCATTTCTCAACTTGATGTATTAAAATAACTTAACCTAAAATAAAAATGAATAAAACCACATAGATATATTACAAAATATTGTTAAAACTGACAAAAACACAACAAACAAACACAACAAAATTACCACAATTTTTAATCAAATTATAAAACTATTATAAAACAGGTTTCTGTGATAAATATAAAGTTCAGAAGAACAGCATTTATCTGAAATAGAAATCTTTTGTAACATTATAAATGTCTTTATCATCACTTTTGATCAAGCATCCTTGCTAAATAAAAGTATTAATTTCAATAATTTCTTTCACCCCTAAAACAAAAGGCAAAAAAAAAAAAAAAATTCTAAATAATAATTCTATTCATCAAAGAGTCCTAATAAAATGTACTCAACGGTTTTAAATATTTATAATAATGATATTAAAAATAAAAAATGTTTTTTTGAGCAGCAAATTAGCATATTAGAATGATTTCTGAAGGATCATGTGACACTAAAGACTGGAGTAATGATGCTAAAAATTCAGCTTTGATCACAGAAATAAATTACACTTTAAAATATATATAAATAGAAAGCAGTTATTTTAAACAGTAAAAATATTTTACAATATTACTGCTTTTGCTGTATTTTGGATCAAATAAACGCAGGCTTGGTGAACTGAAGACACTTCATTAAAAAACAAAATCTTAAACATTAAAATAAATATTAACAATAAAAAGCCTGTGTAGAAAATAGACAAAAAATATTGCAGAATTCTCTTTTTCTTGACTCATTTGAACAGACTGCCAAGTGTTAAGACATTTTTACACAATTAAAAATGAATAAAAAAGCTTTTATTTTCGCAATGACAACTGGTCGCTTTCTTGCCCAACAGCATGTGTCACAGAGCATCAACTTTGCTGTATTTTTTTGCAAACACAGACACACACATTTTTCAACTAAATTAGATTCATATACATAGAGCATGTGGAAACTTTCAGCTTTAATGCAATCACATACAGCAAGTGAGATCATACAGGACCACAGCCAGAGTGAAATCAACGCAGAATCACGTCATTGTTCAGCATGAGCTCAATGATCAAATCTCTGACGCTCCAAACGCCCTTTTCTTAAGACTCTTCATTCTGACTGGATCAACTGCATTTTCAGCGGCTGTACATTGTACATAAATGCACATTTTATCCTGATCTGCAATGTTAGACTGAATTAAGCATCCTCATTGTCTGCAACTACTCACTTATTCTGTGAAAAATGAAACAAACTGCTATGATTTACATAATTAAGATTTTTCAGTGTTTTTGAAAGCAGCCTCTTCTGCCTACACAGCAACACAGTAAAAACAGAAATACTGCAAAATGGTTTTACAATTCAATGGTTGGATACAATTTAATTAGGTTGGCTTGAGAAAACTCATCTGATCAATTCAAACTTCCATTCTATCTAATATTTCTAATCTATTTATCTACCTAGCCTAACCTAGCAACTACAATCATGCTAGTAACTTGCTAATCATGCTATAATCTTGCTAGAAACATGTTAACTTACTAGTCATGCTAGGAACCTACTAATCTTGGTAGAAACATGCTAGCAACTTGCTAATCATACAATAAACATGCTAACAACTAGCTAATCATGCTAACAACATGCTAACATCTTGGTAACTAGGCTAAAAACATGTTAGCATCTTGCTAATCATACTAGAAACATGCTAGCAAAATGTTAATAAATTGCTAATTGTGCTAGAATCATGCTAGTAACATGCTAGCACCTGCTAATCATGCTAGAAACATGCTAGCAACTTGGTAATCAAACTATAATCATGCTAGCAACATGCTAGCACCTGTTAATCGTGAAAGAAACATGCTAACAACTTGCTAATCATACTAGAAACATGCTATCAACATGCTAGCATCTTGTTAATCAGGCTAAAATTGTGCTAGAAACACGCTAACAACTTGCTAATTATGCAAGAAACATGCTAACAACTAGCTAATCATGCTAGAAACATGCTAACAACATGTTAATAAATTGCTAATCGTGCTAGAATCATGCTAGTAACATGCTAGCACCTGCTAATCATGCTAGAAACATCCTAGCAACTTGCTAATCATACTATAATCATGCTAGAAACATGCTAGCACCGGCTAATCGTGATAGAAACATGCTAACAACTTGCTAATCACGCTAAAAACATGCTAACATCTTGGTAATTAGGCTAAAAACATGTTAATAACTTGCTAATCATGCTAGAAACATGCTAGCACCTGTTAATCGTGATAGAAACATGATAACAACTTGGTAATCATACTAGAAACATGCTATCAACATGCTAACATCTTGCTAATTAGGCTAAAAACGTGCTAGAAACATGCTAACAACTTGCTAAGCATACTAAAATTGTGCTAGAAACATGCTAACAACTTGCTAATTATGCAAGAAACATGTTAACAACTAGCTAATCATGCTAGAAACATGCTAGAAACATGCTAACATCTTGGTAATTAGGCTAAAAACATGCTAGCATCTTGCTAATTAGGCTAATAACGTGCTAGAAACATGCTAACAACTTGCTAATCATACTAGAAACATACTAACAGCTTGATAATCATGATAGAGACATGATAGCAACATGCTAACAACTTGCTTATCATGGTAGAAACATGCTAGCAACCTGCTAAACCTCAAGTTTGTCTTGACAATTTTTTTTTTAATCTAGTTTAACCTGGTTACTTTTTTAGGATTCTGTGTCGAATTGAAAGTTCAAAGAACAGCATTTACTTCAAATGATCTTACATAAAGATCATCTTAAATAAAAGTATTGATTTATTTTCTTTTATTTCTTTGGTTTCCACCAAATCATGAAGCAGCTCATCTGTTTTCATTGCTAATAATCAGAAACGTTTCCTGAGCAGCAAATCAGCATATTAAAATGATTTCTGAAGGATCATGTGACACTGAAGACTGGAGTAATGATGCTGAAAATTCAGCTTTGATCAAAGAAATACATTACATAATTAACAGATATTCACACAGAAACCAAATTGCAATAATATTTCACACTATTTACTTATTTTTGATCAAATAAATGCACATTTTATCCTGATCTGCAATGTTAGACTGAATTAAGCATCCTCATTGTCTGCAACTACTCACTTATTCTGTGAAAAATGAAACAAACTGCTATGATTTACATAATTAAGATTTTTCAGTGTTTTTGAAAGCAGCCTCTTCTGCCTACACAGCAACACAGTAAAAACAGAAATACTGCAAAATGGTTTTACAATTCAATGGTTGGATACAATTTAATTAGGTTGGCTTGAGAAAACTCATCTGATCAATTCAAACTTCCATTCTATCTAATATTTCTAACCTATTTATCTACCTAGCCTAACCTAACAACTACAATCATGCTAGTAACTTGCTAATCATGCTATAATCTTGCTAGAAACATGTTAACTTACTAGTCATGCTAGGAACCTACTAATCTTGGTAGAAACATGCTAGCAACTTGCTAATCATACAATAAACATGCTAACAACTAGCTAATCATGCTAACAACATGCTAACATCTTGGTAACTAGGCTAAAAACATGTTAGCATCTTGCTAATCATACTAGAAACATGCTAGCAACATGTTAATAAATTGCTAATTGTGCTAGAATCATGCTAGTAACATGCTAGCACCTGCTAATCATGCTAGAAACATGCTAGCAACTTGGTAATCAAACTATAATCATGCTAGCAACATGCTAGCACCTGTTAATCGTGAAAGAAACATGCTAACAACTTGCTAATCATACTAGAAACATGCTATCAACATGCTAGCATCTTGTTAATTAGGCTAAAATTGTGCTAGAAACACGCTAACAACTTGCTAATTATGCAAGAAACATGCTAACAACTAGCTAATCATGCTAGAAACATGCTAACAACATGTTAATAAATTGCTAATCGTGCTAGAATCATGCTAGTAACATGCTAGCACCTGCTAATCATGCTAGAAACATCCTAGCAACTTGCTAATCATACTATAATCATGCTAGAAACATGCTAGCACCGGCTAATCGTGATAGAAACATGCTAACAACTTGCTAATCACGCTAAAAACATGCTAACATCTTGGTAATTAGGCTAAAAACATGTTAATAACTTGCTAATCATGCTAGAAACATGCTAGCACCTGTTAATCGTGATAGAAACATGATAACAACTTGGTAATCATACTAGAAACATGCTATCAACATGCTAACATCTTGCTAATTAGGCTAAAAACGTGCTAGAAACATGCTAACAACTTGCTAAGCATACTAAAATTGTGCTAGAAACATGCTAACAACTTGCTAATTATGCAAGAAACATGTTAACAACTAGCTAATCATGCTAGAAACATGCTAGAAACATGCTAACATCTTGGTAATTAGGCTAAAAACATGCTAGCATCTTGCTAATTAGGCTAATAACGTGCTAGAAACATGCTAACAACTTGCTAATCATACTAGAAACATACTAACAGCTTGATAATCATGATAGAGACATGATAGCAACATGCTAACAACTTGCTTATCATGGTAGAAACATGCTAGCAACCTGCTAAACCTCAAGTTTGTCTTGACAATTTTTTTTTTAATCTAGTTTAACCTGGTTACTTTTTTAGGATTCTGTGTCGAATTGAAAGTTCAAAGAACAGCATTTACTTCAAATGATCTTACATAAAGATCATCTTAAATAAAAGTATTGATTTATTTTCTTTTATTTCTTTGGTTTCCACCAAATCATGAAGCAGCTCATCTGTTTTCATTGCTAATAATCAGAAACGTTTCCTGAGCAGCAAATCAGCATATTAAAATGATTTCTGAAGGATCATGTGACACTGAAGACTGGAGTAATGATGCTGAAAATTCAGCTTTGATCAAAGAAATACATTACATAATTAACAGATATTCACACAGAAACCAAATTGCAATAACATTTCACACTATTTACTTATTTTTGATCAAATAAATGCAGCCTTGGTGAGCAGAAGAGATTCAAAAACAAACTTTTTGACATGTTCAATATTTTATCCAACATATATGATGTAGAAATTAACATGTACTTCACAGAAAAGACGCTGATAAAAAGCACTTTAAACAGCTTTTAACACTGATCCACCCTTTCCGTCTGATCCTCACAGCATCAAGACCAAATGTGTGTCAGTATGTCAGCTTTTCTCTATTGAAAACAGACGCCCCACTGACCCGCCTGGCTTATGTCAAGAAGCCTCTCGCTGAGCCTGAATTTCCCCGAGACTCTCCTAATCTAATGCTGGGGCTGATGGGTGACTGACGAATGGCACAAATGACCTAAACTGGAAAAGTGCAAAGGGTGTGAGTGGGAAAAGTCAAAGGTTGTGCAGCATATGTCAGTCTCCATTCACTCCAAATGATGAAAACACTGGCGTAACTGGTCTGTTTGACAACTAGATATATGTCAAACACTCAGACACATGTCAGCTTACGTTAAAATACAGCTCTAAAGCTTCTGCTTACATGGTTGAAACTAGCTTTTTAAGTTGCAAATCTGGGAAAATCTCAATCTGACTTTCATTGGTTTCCGTGCAATTCACCAAAAATCACCAATATGAAAAAGACCATACTGTCATGTAAAAACATAAAATGTCTTTTGTTGCTTGTCTGTCTCAAAAGAAATAATAATAAAATACAGGAAATTATGAACTTCTATTTTGTAAAAAATAAAATAGCTTTCTCCCTTTGTGTCATGGGTTAATTAGATCCAAATATATTTATTGTTCATAATTTAGTTCTACAATTCTAAATTAGCTGCACAGACAAAGAAGAAAAAAAAAAATATATATATTTTTTCCTTATTATGACTACTTGTAAATAAAAGGTGCAAATAAACAATTAATTTATTGCTTATGTATTGCTTTGTTTTAAATTAATAGCTATTTGTACTTGGTGTAAATGTAGCCTCTACATTTTTATATTTGGTTTTAAATAACTAAACTAAACTAAACTAAAATAAAATCACTTTCTCCCTTTGTGTCAAGGGGCAGTTTGATCCAAATATATTTGTAGTTCATAATTTATAGTTGTATAATTCAAAATTAGCTGCACAGACACAAAATAAAAACAATAAATACATAAAATAAATAAATAAATAAATATTTTAAAAAAAAAAAAATTTAATAAGTATTTAAATATTTAAATAATAACAACAACAACAAAATATTACATACACATACATATATTTAAAAAAATAATAATAATAAAAAAAAAATATATATATATATATAAAAAAAAAACCAAAAACATAATTTCACACACACATAGATGAAGAAACAGCAAATTTACCTTGGATGATTGGAGAAAATCAAGTTCTCATTCAAGTTCTCTTGTATTTAATTAATTCTTTGCCAAGCTACAACAGAGATTTTCTGTTTTTTTTATCTGACACTTTTCTGCTTTTTAAAGTGTTGATTTTTGGTGAACTGTTTGGAAACCAATAGAGATCGGTTTGAACTCAATCAGTGTGTACGGCCTTTCCAGACACACTAATGGGTCAAAACCTTACATGCACATTCATGACCCAAAATGAGAAAAACTCACCAAATCTCAAGAATAAATACACTATCTAAGCAGTATTTTGAGCAGTTTGAAAGTTGAGTTAGTCAACACTACAGAAGGAAATTAAATGTTGACATTTTATGCATAAATTACCCAACAATAAGAACAAGAACAAGTATGCATGCAATACTTTTGTCAATTGTCATGTATGCATGCAATGCTCACAAGCTCTAGTGCATGAACAAAACCTATGTAAAGCATGCTTTTATGCCATTTAACACCTCTGTGTGAACAGCAGAGGAGCTTCAGATATCATGTAGCAGCATCTAAACCATTTACTCTCAGACGGATCATCTTAAATCCATGAACTCTGCGACAAAACAAGCGTGCAGGAGGAGAGCCACTTTAAACCTCTCCAAACCCAGAGAGCATTTGTCTTGGCTTATGAGGGAATCTCCAGAATGACCAGCAAAGGCCAAAGGATACGGACTCGTGACTTCAAAGCGTGGCCTAATTTATGGCGCCTGAGAAACAGCAGATTGTATTTCTCCAACTGAAGGAGGAGGTTAGTAACCTCTAACTACACTTATCTACGGGAAAGAAAGTTTGTGAAGCCTGACCTTTCAAAGTGAAGGGCAATAAAGCACTTAAACACACCTGAAGGGAATCCGTCATCAAATGACTATACATAGAAGAGACCGGGGCTAGTTATCACATAGCGAGAAAAAAAAATCTCAGCTACAATCAAAAAATATACACTTGAGTTATCCACCCACTTGAACTTTGTGGCACATATCTGTCAGTCAGAACAATAAAAAAAATAAACAGGTAAATGTCTTTAAAATGTATTTAAATAATCATATTTTCAAAATCCATTTATTCAAATAGTTTTAAATTAGCAATAAATCTGTTATCTGTCAAAGCAATCAAATTTATTCAGCTAAAAAAATGAACATGCTTAAAATATGGCTAGCTGTGAAACAAACAATATTCAATTATAAATAAATAATGAAATGCATGAGATTAAAACAAATTGAATTTACTAATGATTACCATATAATCATGGTTATTGTATTTAAAACACATTCAGTTTATTAGTACAGATATCTGACCTTTTCATTTATATATGACTGACAAAGATGCATTAAGTTTATTAGTTTATGTTAAAGCTGTGTAAATGCATTTTACATTATAAATCTTAAATTCAGACCCAAATATTTTTGAGTGTAGATTTCAAGCGTAGATTTTCTTTCTGTTTTAAAAATGTTTTCTTTGGATTTTTGACTACTCAAAAGAGGTAAACATAACAATTAATTTGTGCTTCCTGTTAGCTAAATTTCACACATGTAGCCTACATTTAAAAAAAAAAAAAACATTGTTACTATAGTTAAAACATGGTAACTACAAATTGACCAAGGTTTTGCTACACTAACCACAGTTTAACCATGTTATTTGTAGCAAAACTGTGGATATAACAAATAAAAAAACATGGTTACTATACTTTTACTATAGTAAAAATCACAATTATTTTCTTAAGGGGTTTGTATTTGTGTGTGCTTTCTTTCTTTATTGTTCCTTTAAATTGTTTTTATAACTGTACTGCCTTAATGGTTTTTGTTATGTAACCCGCTCCAAAGTCCTGATATGAATCAAATGATTCGCGATCCGTGCTCTAAAGTCCCGACTCAAATAATGATTCGAGAACAATCATTTTAGCTCTCGGAGCGCGTGTGGCGATTCATTCATTTTGTAAATGATTCGCGAACCCGCTAAAAGTGCCGATCTGAATTAAATGATTCACGATTCGCAAAATTCCGATCTAAATCAAATGATTCACGAACCGCGAATTAAAATCCCGATCTGAATCAAATGATTCGCGATTCGCAAAGTTCCGATCTAAATCAAATGATTCGCGATCCGCGAATTAAAATCCCGATCTGAATCAAGTGATTCGCGACTCGCGGTCAGGTCATCACTACGAATGATTCGCGAACCCGCTAAAAGTCCCCATCTGAATTAAATGATTCACGATTCGCAAAATTCCGATCTAAATCAAATGATTCACGAACCGCGAATTAAAATCCCGATCTGAATCAAATGACTCGCGATTCGCAAAGTTCCGATCTAAATCAAATGATTCGCGATCCGCGAATTAAAATCCCGATCTGAATCAAATGATTCGCGATTCGCAAAATTCCGATCTAAATCAAATGATTCACGAACCGCGAATTAAAATCCCGATCTGAATAAAATGACTCGCGATTCGCAAAGTTCCGATCTAAATCAAATGATTCGCGATCCGCGAATTAAAATCCCGATCTGAATCAAGTGATTCGCGACTCGCGGTCAGGTCATCACTACGAATGATTCGCGAACCCGCTAAAAGTCCCCATCTGAATTAAATGATTCACGATTCGCAAAATTCCGATCTAAATCAAATGATTCACGAACCGCGAATTAAAATCCCGATCTGAATCAAATGACTCGCGATTCGCAAAGTTCTGATCTAAATCAAATGATTCGCGATCCGCGAATTAAAATCCCGATCTGAATCAAATGACTCGCGATTCGCAAAGTTCTGATCTAAATCAAATGATTCGCGATCCGATCCCGATCTGAATCAAATGATTCGCGATTCGCAAAGTTCCGATCTAAATCAAATGATTCGATCCGCGATCTCTGAATCAAGTGATTCGCGACTCGCGGTCAGGTCATCACTACGAATGATTCGCGAACCCGCTAAAAGTCCCCATCTGAATTAAATGATTCACGATTCGCAAAATTCCGATCTAAATCAAATGATTCACGAACCGCGAATTAAAATCCCAATCTGAATCAAATGATTTGCGATCCGCGAAGTCTTCATCTAAATTAAATGATTTGCCATCTGCAAAGTTGCGATCGAAATCAAATGATTCGCGATCCGCGAATTAAAATCCCGATCTGAATCAAATGACTCGCGATTCGCAAAGTTCCGATCT
Source organism: Labeo rohita (assembly GCF_022985175.1). Classification (NCBI taxonomy): domain Eukaryota; kingdom Metazoa; phylum Chordata; class Actinopteri; order Cypriniformes; family Cyprinidae; genus Labeo; species Labeo rohita. Next base: position 36,993,155 of record NC_066877.1, on the reverse strand, counting down.
AAATCAAATGATTCGCGATCCGCGAATTAAAATCCCGATCTAAATCAAATGATTCGCGATCCGCAAATTAAAATCCCGATCTGAATCAAATGATTCGCGATCCGCGAATTAAAATCCCGATCTGAATCAAGTGATTCGCGACTCGCGGTCAGGTCATTCTAGGAATGATTCGCGAACCCGCTCCGGAATCGGAATCGGAATCAAATGATTCACGATAAGCGGGCGATTAATGGAGTGCAGCTCAAAAATATCTTTAAAAAGATATGTGCTTACTGAAAAAAAATAAACACTTATTTCATAGATACACTGTCTTTCAATAATTCAAGCACTTTTCAAGTACCTCTTCAGGAATAATACTATTTTCAAGTGTTTTCCAGGTCTTTTACTTAAGTCTAACAAAAAAAGTACTAATATCTTTAATGTACTAAACTGCACCTTTTAGTTGTAACTTTTGTACATTTTTACTGGTTAAAAACAGTGTTCAAACATTTTATTCCTGAGGTTAAGATTTTAAGGTTTATGATTAAAGAGAAATTCATTTCTGGAGTAAAGTGTGTGACAACTAGCCCCGGTCTGCTCCACATGAATGCACTTTAACTTGTGTGAGACTGACAGAGATAAGAGAGGAAAATCAGGAGACGATTCCTAAACTGTCACTGCGTTTGCTCACAGGAAAGAGTAAACGGTGGAAAGCTCAACTTCCTTCCTTCTTCCCAGTGCTGCCAAGAAAAGACCACCGGCCAATAAAAACACAACAGCCTTCAATGGAAAAGAGGAGCAGATAACAATGAATGTGAATGTATGTTTAACTAAAACTTTTCACTGTCATTTTATTAAACATCAACAAACAATAAATATTTTAACAATAAAAACCCACATATATCAGTCTCTTAGTAAAACTCACTGAAAAGTACCATCATAACAAAACCATTGTGGTTCAGAATGCAGTTCTAATTAAATATTCTAGGAACAAAGCTAATTTCACACACATCGTGCTGTAATGTTTTCCTGAACAAGCAACTCAGTCCCAAACCAATTAACACTAGAGTCTCATAATGAGAAATCAAAACAAAAGGGACAGAGAGGCAATTTAAAAAAACTGTGTAGAGGCCCAAATGAATATGCATTCAGAAAATCAAACGAGTCTGTCATGCAAAATCTATAAATCAAAAGCATAATGATAATTCCCAAGGCTTGCACTATAAAACAAACGCAGATCGGGGAAGTTGTCACATGGTTTGAATCTGTACAATGCATATTATTTTGTGCATCATAATTGTTATATTTCTTACAAGTTGATGAAAAGCCAACAATATGCAGTTTAATGTTACAGTACGTTCCCACTGTGACAACATGCCCCGGTCTCCTCCACTAGTTATTGATCACACTTTCTGTGTGACGCTGACCTCTGCTGGTCACCAGCGGAACAACACAAAAAAGCTTCACATTTATATCAAATCACATCCAGCCGAGTCACAAATGTTTGTTTACTTACAGGGGTTGCTCGTAGATGATTGTTGCTCATCAAGTATTGATTATCCTCAGGTGCTGATTGTCGCCAGTCATTGATCGTCTTGAAGAATTAACTGTCCTCGTATATTGATTGTCCTCAGGTATTGATTGTGTTGTGATGATAGGCCAGAATGTGCTGGTTTTGTATCAAACTAGCCTCCGTTATGTCGGACTACCAGAAAGAATTGTTTTAAAATTATGTTTGGATTCCGATTAAAATAATAAAGTGATAAAACAAAAAGCGACGATGATGTAGATATTTGGCGTCCTCAGGTAACAACACCTGTTGGCGCCGTTACGTGAAACCGCAGATCTGCGCATGCGCGGCAACGTCTAGCGCCATATTTAATTTTTGAAAGGAATGAAAACGAGGCTGTGAGGGATTGAAGTACATCGCGTTCGGTATTGAACTATAGTTTAACAACATACTGATTGCTCAGATGATGAAAATTAAAAAATAACTTAAAGTAGACAAAACGTCCATTTAAAAAGTTGTCATAAGTTAAGAAAATTTGCGCATTTTCATCTGCGTTAAATTCAATATGGCGTCTCTTGTTGAACTTTAAGTGTGAGTGGTTGAACTCCAAAAAGCATACTCGAATTAAGGGTTATTGTGGTATTTTTACTTTAATTTTAGTTAATGTTTTGTTAAGTATTTTGTTATTTGCCATATTTCTAGGCCTACACAGTTTACATTTTTATTTCAGTTTTTAGTTTTCAATTACAATTTTAATACTTCAACTTATTTCACATAACATTTTTACGTTTTCATTTATTTTTTAAAAAACATTTGTTTTATTTCAGCTATTTCAATTAACAAAATAATTTTAATAGTCTCAGTTTTAGGTAATGTAGTAGGTAATGATGGTGCGAGGACCCTACTGGAAATTGGCAAATTGAATCACATTTTTGACGGCCTAAACATGCTCAAAAACTCATGAAACTTTGCAAACAGGCCAAAAGTGGTTGAAATTTACATTTGATATGGGTTTCAGAAGTGGGTGTGGCAAAATGGCTTGATAGCACCACCTATACACTTTCAGTAAAGTGCTTCTCCTGCTACATTTCACGTACATGTACGAAAATTAGTACACGCATGTAACACACCAATACCTACAAAAAAGTCTTTTGGAGCAAAGTCCGAAACCCAACAGGAAGTCAGTTATTTTGAATGATCTCTGCAAATTTTGTGCCGTTTTTGCCATTTTCAAGCGTATTTGAACAAATTCCTCCTAGAGATTTATTCAGATCAACACCAAATTTGGTCAGTGTAATCTAAAGCCCTTTGTGATGTTAAAATACAAAGATCTTGAGTTTTCGTTGGAGGGCGTGTCCGTGGCGGCCTGTCAAATTTTGATGTTTCGCCATGAAACAGGAAGAACTCAGCCATACAATGTCCGATCTGTCCCAAACTTTGCATGTGTGATAACACTCCTAACCTGAAGACATCTACATGACCATGTTCAGTTATAGTTATAGCGCCACGTGCTGGCAACAGGAAGTGTCATGTTTTAAACTGTTACAAACTCCTCCTAGAGATTTAATGACATTAACATTATATGTGGTCAGTCCAATTTAAAGGCCTTTGCGATGTTAAATTGCGAAGATCTTTAGTTTTCGTTAAAGGGCATGTCCGTGGCATCATGACAAACTTTGATGCTTGGCTATGGGAATACAAGTTTTTGTAACTCAGCCATAAAATGTCCAATCTGCCCCTTCACACTTTCAATAAGAGTCCTGGCCTGAACACATCTACATGCCAATATCCAGTTATAGTCATAGCGCCACCAGCTGGCAGCAGGAAGTTTGGCACATATAAATGACACTGACATATTCCTCCTATATTTACCACTTTAAATGCATATTGCTCATCGTTCACTGTTTTCCTAAAGCCACCGGGTGGCGGTGAGCCCGGGTGCTTTAATTAGGGCCTGAGCACTGGTGGTGCAAGGACCCTATTGGAATTGCTCCGTTTATTATTATTCCTCTGATTCTTCTCCATAATGAATAGCATTTTTGAGGGCGTAAACATGCTTGAAAACTCATGAAACTGCACACACGCCAGAAGTGGTGAAAACTTTCCTCTGATATAGGCTTAGTGGGTGTGGCAAAATGACTCAACAGCGCCACCTACTCACTTTCAAAGAAGTTCCCCTCCCACTACATTTCACGTACGTGTACGAAAATAGGTACACACATGTAACACACCAATACGTACAAAAACGTCTCCTGGGACAAATTCCAAATCTCAACAGGAAGTCAGTTATTTTTCATTTTCCCGGCAAATTTTGTGCCGTTTTTGCCATTTCACGGCGTTTTTTTAAACGAACTCCTCCTAGAGATTTATTCAGATCAATACCCAATTTGGTCAGTCTAATCTAAAGCCCTTTGTGACGTTAATTTGCAAAGATCTTGAGTTTTTGTTGAAGGGTGTGTCTGTGGCGGCCTGACAAATTTTGATGTTTCAGCACAAAAGACATCTCCTGTTGGCAACAGGAAATGCCTTGTTTTACACTACCTTAAATATGCAATGTCCGATCTGCTCCAAACTTCACGTTTGATAAGAGTCCAAGCCCGAAGACATCTACATAACAATATGCCTTGTTTTACACTAAGTTAAACATGCAATGTCCAATCTGTACCAAACATCATATGTTTGATAAAAGTGCTGGCCTGAAGACATCTACATGCCAAAATCCAGTTATAGTCATAGCGCCACCAGCTGGCAGCAGGAAGTTTGGCACATATAAATGACTTTGACATATTCCTTCTATATTTACCACTTTAAATGGATATTGCTCATTGTTCACTGTTTTCCTAAAGTCACCAGGTGGCGGTGAGCCCAGTGCTTTAATTTGAAACTTATGTTTTGTTCTACATAAATACCTCAATCATCCATTCAGCAAAACAATCTGCTACTGAAGGCTATATAAGGACGACAATAGTTTGGACATTTTAGTCATTTGTTATTGTGATAAACTGTGAGCAGCATGTAAATCAAATACTGACTTTTTTGTTAGACTGAACTGAAAGAAAAATATGTCAAAGATTAGCAAACCAAGAGTGCGTGATCTGCATCACTAAGACCTACACAAACACACAAATCAATCCTGCTCTTTATGCATTAGACCAGAATTAACATCAAAATAACTCAAAAATGATGCTTTCCACTGTTGACTTAACGTCAAACATCAACGTCTAAACCTGGCATTTCATATTACAAACATTGTTGGCTCCTTGACGAATTGCCTTTGTTCCTCTTTCGGATGAAAGCATGCGTAAATGCAAATGTATTGATGCAGCTGCAGCTTAATGATTATTAAATCAATCAATCTGAAGGAAAGGAGGAGCTGTTTTCTCAACAGGCCTGTCTTGATGGGGATGTTCAGATGTGCTGCAATAGTCATAATGACCCAGTTCTGTTGGCTTTCTGTATTCCTGCGTCACAGAACTATAAGCTCAGATGCATGAGGGGTTATAAAGGCCGAACGCGGCATAAAGCAGCGTGTGTCCAGCGGCCCTCAGACGAGTGGGCTCTGTCTCTTTACGCCCCTCTGTCTGGCGTCGTCTCGACCCCCCGTGGCTCCTCGCGTTTGTAGGGTCTCCAGAGGCTTCATTAAAAGCGCGTACATGGAGTGCAGAGTCGATTTGCTCTCGACAGAAGCTTTCTAGTGTCCCAAACCCCTCCACGGATCTCAAAATATAAATGCAGAGAAACAGAGTTATTTTTATGGTCAGAGAGATATGAGTGTTTCTGGCCAATTAAGTTTGTCTTTATATGGTAATTAGTGACGTAGAGTCCAAAAAAATATGAGAACACTATGGAAATATGGGATTTGTATGCTTTATGACTAGAAATAAAGAAATAATGACTGGATTTTGAAAAATGTGATATATAAAAAAAGTTGTTAAAACTTAAAAACAAAGTTGTAAAAACAAAAACACACAATTTGTTGAGTCAACTTAAAATAATTTGTAACCCTGCTGCCTTAAAATTTTACATTCCGTCAACTCAGATAAGTTTAGTCAACTTGAAATGTTAAGTTGTTCTAAGTGACAATTTAGATATTTGAGTTGGTTCGTTAAAGTTAAAAGCTGTGTTTGTTACCCGGCTGCCTTAAAATTGTAAGTTGAATCAACTCATATATCTAAGTTGTCACTTAGTAAAACTTAATTTTTTTTTGAGTTGACTGAACTTAAAATTTTAAGGCAGCGAAGAAAACCAATTATTTTAAGTTGACTTAAATTGTTTTTTACAGTGTAGTCAAATCTTCCATTCTTTGGCTGAAAATTAAAGCCTTTGGCTATTAAAGTTATTATTAAAAAATGATTTTATATTTTCTGTTTTCACTTTTAGTTTAATTTATGTTATTTTGTATTTTTGTCATTTTTATTATTTTTCATAAAATGTCTTTGTTTTTATTGTCTATATAATTTTATTAGTTTTAGTTTAATAACTTTTAGTTATTTTAGTACTTTAAATGAAGATGAGAAATGTTGCTGTTGCAACTTGTTAAAAAAATATTTTTTTAATATTTAATTTTATTTCATGTTTATTTTATATCAAGTAATATATATATATATATATTTTTTTAAGAAAAGTAATAAGTAATAAAAGTTTTTTCTTTTATGGTTTTACTTTGTTTTAGTTAACGCTAATAATTCTGTATAACCATATTCATTTGTAATTTAAATCAAAATGATAAATTACATATTTTTCCCTGTTGTCTGTGAGGAGAATGGTAACCCATTTTTTAGACTGTTAACTGAGATTCACTGATTTAAGCAATACTATTGTAGCTTCACAATATAGGCTATAAAGTGGAAAATGCAGCAGCTGAATGTTAGTAGTTCTCAGGGGAAAAGCAAAGAAAAAAGGCATTTAAAAAAAATGAAAGAACAGAAAACGCAACTGGACAAATGGGTGTTTGACCTCCAACAGAGCAGCACTTTCATTGTCAACATGCTGTTGTTATTTCAGGTGAAACAGGTCAGTGCTTTTCACTGACTGCAACGGCCAAACGTCTCTAACAAAGCGTGAATGAAATTAAGAGTGACTGTCTTTATTGTACAAGAAATAAATGTAGTATTTAAACCCTAAAAATCTAGTTTATAAAGCAAAAGAAAATTAGCTGCAAATGTGCTCATCCAAGAGAGGCCATCCAAGATTAGGACGAGTTTGTTTCTTCATCAGAATTATAGTAATGTTTCATTCCATCACTAGCCAGGTTTCCATCCAAGGATTTTTTGTGAAAAATATTAAATATGTCTTTTATTTGTGTACATACACATTAAAAACAAAACATTGTGCTTTTGTAAAATAAAGGAAAAAAACAGAATGTCGCTTTCTCAAGAGCACATCACAAAAATTAAACAAAATTCTGGATGACACATGCACAGTTTTTTTCTTTTATTTTGTTAATTTATTAATTATTTCAACAAAAATATATTTCGCATATAAGCCTATTTATTTATTTATTTTAGATATAGCTTTATTATGTTTTTCACATTTGCAGAAGCGCTGCAGGTGCTTGATGTGACCGTGTGAATCCTCACTGCTCTTTGCGTGCATAAAATTAATCCCTGGAAAACAAATGTAGGTATTTTAATGCATCACAGCCACGTAATTTAACTGTAATTTAACATAATCTTGTCTGTTAACGATTACTAATAGCTTAACAACCGTCAGCTGGAGACAGCAAATTTTATGCATCTTCTCTTTGTCGATAACAAAACATCTAAAAAAAACTGTTAAGGTCTCACCAATGGATCCTATTCAGTGAATGGGTGCCGTCAGAATGAGAGTCCAAACAGCTGATAAAAACATCACAATAATCCACAAGTAATCCACACTACTCCAGTCCATCAGTTAACATCTTGAGAAGACAAAAGATGAGACGTTTTTTACTCAAAGTAAAACTACAAGTCCATAATCCATAATAACGCTTCCAGTGCAAAAGTCCACCTCTAATTGTCTCTCACATCAAAATCCAGCCACATATTTGTTTAGAGCTGTTTTGGACAGTTTGCACTGTCTGTGCAGATTTCTCTCCTGATTCAGGCAAGACCACTTTTTCACTGGAGGAAGCGTTATTATGGATTATGGAGTCGTATTTTAGTTTAAAATGTCTTAATGATGGATTTTTTTTTTCAGCTTTTGTCTTCTAAAGATGCTAACTGATGGACTGGAGTGGTGTGGATTGCTTGTGAACTCTCATTCTGATGGCACCCATTCACATACATTGGTGAGCAAGTGAAGGAGAGACACATTTCTCCAAATCTGATGAAGAAACAAACTCGTCCTAATCTTGGATCACGTACGTTTAAAGTACTTTTCACTTCTTTTACTCACTAAATACTTGATGCAAGTAAATCTCTCGATCACGTTTAGCGCTTAATAAGCATTTCTAGAGCAAACACAGGCGCTTATAGGACTATGAAGTTCATTTGCAAGCTAATAAGGGATGCATTGCAGATTCCCTGTATCATCATAAAGCCGAATGGATTTTTGGCTTCCAGTGAACAAAAACAGGACAGAAGCAGCCTGCTGATAAATTGATGCAGGATCTGCTCTTTCAACACTTCTTATAGATTAAACCAGAAACAGGCCAGAGAGGAACCTGACCAAGCTTTAAAGGAACATTAATTTGGATGAAAAACAGCATGAAATGTTTCAGTACATAAAGGAATCATTCCCATTTTTAAAGTGTGAGGAGACATTAATTTGACTGAATGCCATCATGGTCTAATTGAGGTTACGCAATCTGCATTTTTAAATGTGAAGCAGCTCATGCTGCAAGATAATGAAGGAACAACAATTACATGTCGTGATGCAGAAGTCTCAAACTACACCCTGCTTTTCAATGTGTGTGATTATATTATCTGTCAGACTGTCACTGTCAATGTTGTCATGCAAAAGTAAAAAAAAAAAATGCTAACAAGCATAACTCTTCTAAGTTTTCAGTATTGCACACTGATGTTCAATAGACATTCTTAAATGAAGATATGAGGATGCATTTACTTAAGGTACAAAATGACTTAAGTTTTGTTTTTTTTTCAAAATTAAGTTTTTGGAGTTGGAGTTTTTGCTTAAAGCAAGAAAAAAATATCTGCCAGTTCCTTTAGAATCACATTTATTTTTCTAACCCCATTAGCACATTTTTGTCTTGTTTTGACCTTGTGCTAAAAATTCTTTAAAAAGATGACTGGCCTTTTAAATCATGCTATTTTATCAGCAAATATTGGATTCTATCATTTGATCAACTTGTTTTCTTTCAATTAGCACATATTTTGTGCTTGATAAAAGACTGAATGCAATAATCGGGGATAATGTAGCATAAAAAGAAATTAAAAAGCAATTATTTGTAGACTGGTCATTTGTGAACAGGAACACCAAGCCTTTTTTTTTTAAAACAAGGTGGGGAAAAAATCAATTCAAGTTTATTTGTATAGCGCTTTTCACGATACAAAACATTGCAAAGCAGCTTTACAGAAAATTTAAGTTTTTACAATATAGTTAGTAGTAGCTTACTAGTGGTGACTATGTTAAGTTATAGGTAGCTAGTGCAGGGACTGTAATATTGGGGTAATATGATCATATTTTCTTGACCTGGTAACGACTCTAGCAGCTGCATTTTGGACTATCTGTTGCTTGTTAATTGAAGATGCAGGACAACCCCCTAGTAGTGCATTACAATAGTCCAGTCTAGAGGTCATGAATGCGTGAACTAGCTTTTCTGCGTCAGAAACAGGTAACATATTTCGCAGCTTGGCAATGTTTCTAAGATGGAAGAATGCTGTTTCTGTAACATGAGAAATAAGATTTTCAAAAGACAAGTTGCTGTCTAATATAACACCCAGATTTTTTACTAGAGGAAGTAACTGTACATCCATCTAATTGCAAATTGTAATCCAAGAGATTCTGTGTAGGGTCTTTTTGGGCCAATAAGTAAAATCTCTGTCTTATCTGAATTTAATAGGAGAAAATTATTGGTCATCCAATCTTTTACATTTTTAACACACTCTGTTAACTTCGATAATTTAGAAGTTTCATCTGGTCTTGTTGAGATATATAGTTGAGTATCATCAGCAAAACAATGGGAACTAATCCCGTATTTTCTAATAATATTACCAAAGAGCAGCATGTATATTGAAAATAGCAGAGGATCTAGGACAGATCCTTGTGGCACTCCATACTTTACTGGTGATAACTGAGATGACGACCCATTTAAATAAACAAAGTGATAGCGATTGGACAGGTAGGATCTAAACCATCATAATGCCTGCCCTTGGATACCCACATAACTTTGTAGTCGATCTATTAGCATGTCATGATCTATAGTGTCGAACGCAGCACTAAGATCAAGTAAAACTAGCACTGAGATGCAGCCTTGGTCTGACGCAAGAAGCAAGTCATTAGTGCGGTTTCTGTGCTGTGATGGGGCCTGAAACCTGACTCAAATTCTTCATAAAGATAATTTTTTTGCAAGAATGAGCACAGTTGAGCAGACAACTTTTTCTAAAAATTTTAGACATAAACGGAAGATTAGAAATGAGTCTGTAATTTGCCAGTTCACTAGGGTCTAGTTGTGTTTTTTTAATAAGAGGCTTAATAACCGCCAGCTTGAATGGTTTTGGGACGTGACCTAAAGATAACGATGAGTTAATAATATTGAGAAGTGGTTCTTCTGCTACAAGTAACAACTCTTTCAGTAATTTAGTGGGTACGGGATCTAATAGTCATGTTGTTGGTTTAGACGCAGTAATAAGTTTATTTAGCTCTTCCTGTCCTATAGTTGTAAAGCACTGCAGTTTTTCTTTGGGTGTGGCGAAAGAAGCTGACATATTAGACGCTGTAGAATCTACATTTGTTGTTGTATTTCTGATGTTATCTATTTTATCAGTGAAGAAATTCATAAAGTCATTACTATTAAACTGTAAGGGAATATTTATATTGGGTGAGGTCTGATTATTTGTTAATCTAGCCACGGTGCTGAATAAAAAACTTTGGATTGTTTTGGTTATTTTCTATGAGTTTGCGGATATGCTCGGCCCTGGCAGCTTTTAGAGCCTGTCTATATCTAGACATACTGTTTTTCCACGCAATTCTAAAAACTTCCAAGCTTCTAATGTATTAGAGAAGACAGTGCCCATGTTGCTGGTCATTTTGTCTAGTTCATGTGTATTTATGGGTATGCAGAGCTGAAATAAATCAAAATATTTATATATTAAAGTTATATTAAAGTATATAAGTATATATTAAAGTTTTGGGGAAGCTGTTTTGCCCTGTGTAAGCAAAGTCAGCAAGTTTTAACTAGCATTTTCTAGGAAAAGAAAGTTCTCTCTGGGTCAAAATGACCTGAACACAACATAAACTCACTTAATTTTGATATATGTTTCAATTCATTTTGCATCTCAGGTAAATGTGTCTAGATTTAAGAATATTTAAATGTTTGCACTGGAAAACAAAATAAAAATACAAAAATTGTGCATGCGAGAGTGCATGTTAATTTTAAACATACATGAGTTGTTTTGCAGTTTAGTTTCGTTAAATGCTCTTTTAGAAAGTTTAATTTCAGAAAGTTGCAGTAAGTATTTTACCTAAAAGATCAAGTGAAATGATTCCTGAGCCCTTTAATACATAAATACGGGCGAGAAAGAAGAATCACTTATTAGTGAGGTTTACAGCGCACAATTAAAATTTGCCGCAGAACAAAGTAAGGTATCATTAGGATGAGCAGCCGTGCTTTAAATTGAAAATTCATCCTCCCAAGTCATTATTAAAGAGACGCTTCTGCCGAGAGAGACATTGGGTAACATTTGCCCATGAATATTTAAAGGGAGAAGTATTATTTGTTATAACGTGTCAGACTGTAATACAACGCAAGAGTCCATTATGATCCTCCTGAGAGCAATTAAACAGAAACTGGTGAAAGACATCATGACCGCTGCTCAGATCCAATCTGAAGAATGAAGTGAACATCTTTAAGCAGACGTCTAATTAACACGCCTATAGTCAGACATAAAGAGAAAAATATTAATTAGAGACAAACTGTATGTGTCTGTGTTTCTGTGTATCTGTATGTATATGATTCCCATCCCAACTCACACAAACATTCAGCTTTCCATGTTTTATGGTGATTTTATGGTCATTTTCTATAGTGATTTTTATATTCTGCAAACTATCTGTGCATTTATAAGCTGTTTTTCTCATGTGGACCAAAAATGTCACCACAATGTTAAAAATGTCATCTTTCTGGGATGATGGGAAGTTGCAGAAAGTGAGAAGAAACAATGCTGAATGCAAACAATAAAATACAACCGTAATATTAATCATGCACAGTAAAATAATTAGAGGTCAAATGTCATGTGTCCAATCAAAGGAGCAACAATATTTGATTAAAAATGCAGTAAAAACAGTAAAAATGGTAAAATATTTTAATTTTAAAACAGCTGTTTTCTATGTGAATATCTGTTGAATTGTTATTTATTTTTGTGATCAAAGCTGAATTTTCAGCATCATTACTCCAGTCTTCAGTGTCACATGATTCTTCAGAAATCATGCTAATATTTGCTGCTCAAGAAACATTTCTGATTATTATCCATGTTGAAAACAGAAAACTGTGATGCTTTTTTTTCAGGATTCAAATGAACAGCTTTTATTTTAAATAGAAATCTTTTTGCAACATTATAAATGTGTGTATTGTATTGAAGCCCGTTTCCGCAACTGAATAAAAATAAAAAAGGTAATTGCGACTTTTTATCTCACAATTCTGATTTTTTTTCTCAGAATTGCGACTTTTGCGACTCGGAATTCTGACTTCATAACTTGCAATTGCGAGTTTATATCATGCAATTGCAACTTTATTTCTCAGAATTGCGAGTTTATATGACGCATAGGGCTGTGATGGTGGCAGATTTTTTACACCGCGGTGGTAATGGACCAACTACCGTCGGTGGTGCGGTGTTGAGATTTTTTATAGGCGTATATATTAATTTTAACATAACAAACGTGCGTGTTTACTTAAGCCTACAAAACATTCAAGTAAATATCAAAGAAATTATACAGTTAAATAAGAAAGTAGCCAAAATAAGAACGGTAAATATTAAACAAACATTTGCTGTAAAAATTCGTAACAACTTCGCCCAACCCTTGTCCGACGACTCATCAAAATTACCGGCCCGAGTCCGACTAGAGCCCGAGTCTTTTCTCTCTCTTTCCCATTACACTGTTGCATCCATTAAAATACCCCAGTTTGTTTTTAATAGGAATGTGGTTATATTTCTTTTTGTTTCTTTTTTTAAAAAAAGTTTTTTTGCTTTTTAACGTAACGACCAAGCTGTTAGAGGCAGGCAGTGAGTTGATCACAGCCTATATTTGATCAATTTTGCCTTCGCAAATCTTCAAGCATATCACAATGTTACTTAAACGTTTAACTTAGAGAAATGCACGCTATTATGCGTATACAATCATTTGTTGGAGAGTGGAAGCTAAATGCGCTTTGCAGGACATGGAGGCGCCAGCGCAATCACTTGCAAAAAAATTAAAATACGCCGTAATATTTGCTCAAAAAGGTAAGCGCAATATATCATCCAGAACTGTAAAGGGTCTAATTTTATTTGCATGTACTCACAATATCAACAAAATGTTGTGCTTTTGTAAAAATAAAGAAAACAAACAAGATATATTTTCAGATGTCTCGGTGTTGAACAGGAGCGCTGCACAAAAATGAAACGAAACTCAGTGAATACTTGCCTTACAGTCACGATAAATATATTATAGAAAGTTTTCAATTATAACTTCACTACTTTAAAACTAAAAAACTGAAAACAAAAACTCTTTAGTAGAGATGCATTTCTCTCTAAAGGCGCGTCCAATGAGCAGATGGCGAGTCAGGATCATCATCTTTGCGACACTGGCTCAGAAAATACTAGTTTATTAATAATTCATTCAAGTATGTCCTTATTTCCGACACATTCATGGTAATTACTTTGCCCGAAGCTTTGCAAGCTTTAGCCTATTGTGCGCGTATGAACGCGGATCTCTTCGAGCAGCTGCGAAGGCACTTGCGCTCGCTGCTGCTGCCGGCGGGGACACTAAACACGGTCACGGCAGAATAATTGTTGCACAAACACTGTATTTTATGCTTGTTATAGATTGTGTGACGTCACGTGCAGTACTGCCGGTGGCAACCTACCACCGCGGTGGCGCAGTTGTTATTGCGACCGTCACAGCCTCTGCCTTTTTCCCTCAGAACTGTAAGATATAAACGCACAATTGCGAGTTATAAAGTCCAGTTCTGAGGAGAAAAAAAGACAGATAAGTTCCCAGAATTGCAACTTTATAACTCTACATTTCACAATTCTGAGAATAAAAGTCAGAATTGTGAGATAAGATGCAAAACCCTCCATTTTTTAATACTCATTGTGTTTCTGATCTTTTGAACTGACAAAGCGAATGTCAGCAGGGGGAGATGTGGCTCTTCCAGCACGCTGTAGTTTTACCGCAGTAAGATTTCTGCACACGATCACCTCCAATAAACATGCAAACGCAACCACATCAGGAGATTGACGGACTGACGGACTGACTGACTGACTGATTGATTGATGGCCGGACGGATGATGGGGAAACTGACACGCACATCCACACGCAGCCACATGAACACTAATGAAAAACCCTCTCACATCTGCTGAGTGTTGAACATCAGCTCATCTCAGTGGGCTTGGAACACACATCGCTTATATTTATTCCTACACTGACGTCATTTGCCTCCTCAGTTTTGTGTTGAGAAGATGAAGTTAGAAAGTCAGATATTGCCTGTGGGATGATGTCTACGGTTTCACATGCTATTTTTAAAAACACTAGGTCTGTACAGTGGACAGTATTCAGTATACTGCGCAGTGAATGCTGCATACTATTTAGGAAATGAAACAGTACATATTATGCAATCATAATGAACATACATGAAGTGTGTTATTATCTCTCATGACTGAAATTAATTAAAAATAATGCCTTGAAGCTATGTAATTTAATAGAGGAACTTAAACTTCCAGAAAACCCCTAGTTGCTCTTTTTTTCCTTCCTTCTTTCTTTTTTAATTTAAATTAATATTTTAATGTAATATTTTAAAATATTTAATGCATTTAATTTAATTTATTTAGTTTTATTCATTTATATAAAGCTATATGTGTGTGTGTGTGTGTATGTGTGTGTGTGCGTATATATATATATATATATATATATATATATATCTAAGTCAAAGTCAAAGTCAACTTTATTGTCAAATCTGCCATATGTGACGGACATACAGAGAATTGAAATTTCGTTACTCTCAGACCCTAGGTGTATACACGTAACATTAAATACAAGGTAGAATAAGAAATGTAAATAAATACAATTATACATACATATATATATACAAATAAAAAATATTGTGCAAAAAGAGCTTATGAGTGTAATAATATATATAGTGTAATATATATATATATATATATATATATATATATATGTATATATATACATACATACATATATATATATATATATATATGTATATATATATATATATATATGTATATATATATATATATATATATATATATATATATATATATATATATATATATGTGTGTGTATATATATACATATCAAAACTTTGGGATCAGTAAGACTTGTAATGTTTTTTAAAGGAGTCTCTTATGCTCATCAAGGCTGCATTTATTTGATCAAGAATACAGAAAAAAACAGTAATATTGCAAAATGTTATTACAATGTAAAATAATGTTTTTTATTTTAATACACTTTAAAATGTAATTTATTTCTGTGATGCAAAGCTGAATTTTCATCAGCTGTTTCTCCAATCATCAGTTGTTTTGCATTTTGATTAATTTTGCATAAAAATGATCAAGATAGAAACTTGTAGTTCATTTATTACACTAGAAATGCAGTCAGTCAATTTAGTGTCCAGTAATCTCTGAAACACTGTTGTTTTGCGTTTTGATTAATTTTGCATTAAAAAAAGAAAAATTTACACTGCATTGTGGGATACTGTATTATGTGCATTGTCCTTTATACTACAGATTTTAGTTTAAATTTAGTGAATAATTTCCATTCTATGCAATATATGCATAAAATATAGTGCAGAAATGGAAGATGGAAGAATGACATTCTAAAAAAATATTTTCTCAATTCTTTGTGGTGACGCAAGTAATTAGCCAGGTTTTAATTAGGTGAATCAACACTGATTACGAGTGAAAGAGTCAACCCCACAGACGCTCGTAATTGTGCTCCATCTGCTTCAGGACTCACAGACCGGCTCACAGGACATCTGCATATTGACAAATCACAACCAATGGCAACTGACAGTGTCATATTTCAGTAAACGCAGTGTGTTGACCGTGTCTATAAGCTATAAGCTTTCACTTCACAAACTTTCCATCTCTAGTTAACGTTTAAATTATGACTACATTTTTTTTTAGATCATCAGAAGCTTTTAGAGAAATTAAAAGTATTAAAAACTAAACATCTCCAAAGAAATTAGCAGCGTATTAACAGTAAATTTGATTGGTTAAATCCTGCTGTATTACAGTAAATCTTTACCAAGACTTCAATTCATGAAAAAAAAAAAGTACTGTACGTCTGAAAGAGTTACAAATCTTGTCTGTCCTTGCTTGTATGTTTCTGATGAATTATTCTCATGCATTAGTTATTGTCTCTGACTGTAAGCCTGTTTCGTCATCTGCGTCTCTATTGTGACACAGTTATCATGAGTCTAATTCATCTGTCACGGCCCAGCAGTCATGAAAGACAGAATCAAAGCTTTCTTTCAGTATGACGGATGCATTTGTGTCAATGTGTAGATGTGTCTCCTGAAATTTTCAACACAAACTAACGTTGTTTCACACAGCATGTGGCTCAGAGACAGTCCAGCAGTGACAGAAATACATATAATCTTTGTCAATGCTTCTTTACTGCTGGATCACAACGTAAAACTGATCGCAGGACTGTTCTTATAGAGTAAATCCTTCTATCTGTCCTCATGAACATCACTGACGATCCTGAGGGCTGTTCACTAGTCTAACATTTATGAACATGTTTTATTAATAACAGCCAAGATTTAGCAATTCCCTTTAGTTTCTCTGATTTCAGTCTGAAATTAATCAGCATATTTAACATTAATTAGGTGTTTCTGGGTATGTTAATATATCTGAAATATTCCTAAAACCAGCCATTAAAAATTACTTTTAAAAAGTCTGAAGTCTTTGCAAGCTGATAATGGAAAATATGAAGCTATAATTCATACACATGCACACAGTGTTGGTTGTTAATGCTAATACTGTTCTGTACCATACGCAAAAAAGAAAAAATAGCCTATATATACTGTGCGTGTGTTGAACTTTTGTTGGAACAAGTGTGTTCCTAGTTGAATTTTCTTATTCTTTTTTCAAAATATTTTTATATTTTTAAATATTTTTTAAATATATCTTCAATGGCTGTGCGAAGTTGCTGGATATTGGAACTGGAACGCACTGTTGTATACGCCAATCCAGAGCATCCCAAACATGCTCAGTGGGTGACATGTCCAGTTAGTATGCTGGCCATGCAAGAACTGGGATGTTTTCAGCTTCCAGGAATTGTGTATGGATCCTTGCAACATGGGGCTGTGCATTATCATGCTGCAACATGAGGTGATGGTCGTGGATGAATGGCACAACAGTGGGCTTTAGGATCTTGTCATGGTATCTCTGTGCATTCAAAATGCCATCAATAAAATGCATAGGTGTTCGTTGTCCATAACATACGCCTACCCATACCATAACTCCACCGCCACCATGGGCCACTCGATCCACAATGTTGACATTAGCAAACCGCTCACCCACACAACGCCATACACGCTGTCTGCCAGCTGCCCTGTACAGTCAAAACCAGCATTCATCCATGAAGAGAACACCTCTCCAAACTGCCAGATGCCATTGAATGTGAGCCTTTGCCTACTCAAGTCAGTTACGACAACAAACTGCAGTCAGGTCAAGACCCCAATGAAGACGACGAGCATGCAGATGAGCTTCCCTGAAACAGTTTTGCAGAAATTCTTTGGTTATGCAAACCAGTTGATACAGTCCAAAATGCAGTTTAAATGCGGCTTCAAATGATCCCAAATGTAGTTGTAAATGATCCCAGCTGAGGAAGAAGGGTCTTATAGTGAAACAACCAAACACTTGTCTTGTCTTACTCTGCTTGGACTTTTTGACGGTAGACACAATACACAGAGTTCAGGAAGAGTAAGACAAGACAAGCATTTGAGATTAAAAAGTATTTCAATTGTATTTTATTTTTTTAAATAAAAATAACTGACTTCCTCGACTGGGATCGTTTACAACCGCATTTGGGATCGTTTGAAGCTGCATTTAAACTGCATTTTGAAAGTTCAAAATCGGGGCACCATGTCAGTCCATTATATGGAGAAGAATCCTGATTTTTTCCCCTCAAAAAACATAATTTCTTTACGACTGAAGAAAGAAAGACATGAACAGCTTGGATGACAAGTGGGTGAGTACATTATATGTGAATCTTTGTTTTGGACTTCTTCTTTAACCTGAAATGCTCGTCTTGTCTACAGTAGGTCTGCCTGAACACTGTGTAATCCAATGCAATACAGTTGTCAAAAAACTACCATCTCATTTTCTCCTTCAACTTCAAAATCGTCCTACATCACTGCAAAAGTACCGACACAGTGTTTACAAAGTGAACGTGCAAAAAAGATCAAATGCCCTTTACAAAAAAAGGTAAGGAGTTGGAGGAGAAAATGAAAAAAACACTAACTGTCATGAACCGTAATACACAGGTTTCACAAAGAGCTAGACAAGGTAAGCATTTAAAGGTTAAAACGTATACAAATTGTCATTTTTGTTTAGAAAATAACCAATCGTTTCACCAGATAAGACCTTCTTTCTCGTGAGAAGTTCACAATAGAATATGGAGAAAAATCCTGAACTGTTTTCCTCAAAAACAATTTCTTTACAACTGAAGAAAGAAAGACATGAACATCTTAGATGACAAGGAGGTGAGTAAATTATCTGTACATTTTTGTTCTGGAAGTGAACTCTTTTAATCTTGCTTAAATTCATTTACAGCAAACACAATGTATAATTCAGGTAGCGATACAAACATGCCGGCAGTTTAACTTGTTATTTATGATTCTGTTTAATCCAGACAGTTTCATCTTCTGTAGCACAAATGCAGAGAAGACAACATGCACTTGTGTAATAAATTATGGTCTGTATCTCTATGTGATTGGGCTAGAGAATCCAATCATCAATCTCAAATAGAGATGCTTTAGAAATGACCCCGTCTAAACTCAGGTTCAGTCAGTGAGCGCTGAATGATTCGGTCTGTCTGTCGTCTTCTGAGACAAACATATGAAGCTCTGAGCGATTCTGCTAATCTGCAGCAGAGCCATTAGGAAATAAATTACAGCTAAGACGCACTCAGATACGCCAACTAACCTCTATTACCCTGATTTGCATGTTTCCCCGTCGGGAAGAATGACGACGTAAATCATTCAGGTGTCGTCTCACTCATAATTAGATCACGCGCCGCTGCTCGACGAAACGCACAAAGACAGACACTGAAAAATGAGGCAGATATCTGTGAGATGAAGACGAGTGAAAGGGCAGCTTCTGCAACAAGCAACTGACAAAGCGTCCTGTCGCTCATCATCATGTGACACAAATCACATTTACATTCAACAGACTTAGACAAACAGTTTTACCAGCAACAACTGGAATATTCTTACTTCACAACATCTGAACTGAACAGAGCTGAATAATGTCGCTATTGTCTCCTGTTGAGCTTAGAAATTAAATTTGTCTCATAACTGATACATTTTACAACATTAACACTGAAACAGCACATATTATTTGTTACAAATTAACTTTTTTTTTTTTTTTTTGTTCTGCTGGCTATTTTGTGTCATATTCCAAGTAAAAGCATTTTTCTTCTTGTTTTATTGTGCACAAGATTACACACTTATGTATTTCTTGCACTTACCCACTTATCTAGAACATTATTGACGGGAAAGTCCAATTAGCCTGCAACTACTAAGTCGTGGATGGTGAAATATTCAGACAAATGGAAATATCACATCATTTACTCCCAGAAACATTTCAGTAAGAACATTTCATTAAAAGAAAGCACTTGTGCCCTGAGCGTAAGAGATGGACGGCTCGATGTGTGAAGCAAGTAAAACACATAAAAATGACCTTATTTCAAGCACGACTGATGCGGTGGAGGATTTTAGTCTGTGCTGGAGGCCGTGCGGCTCAAAAACACAGACTCTCTAGCGGTTGTTAGGGAAGGTGTACTTTCTGGTTGCTATGGCTTTAGAATGGTGCAAGGATGTTTTAGAGGGTTGCTAGGGTCTTGCTACAGTAAGTGGTTGCTAGGGTGTTCAGACTGGTTGTTACAGCTTTGTTAGAATGTTGCAAGGGTGTTGTAGGTGGTTGCTAGGGTGTTCTGAGTGGTTGTTACGGCTTTACTAGAATGTTGCAAGGATGTTTTTATAGGGTTGCTAAGGTCTTTCTATTATAAGTGGTTGCTAGGCTGTACTGACTGGTTGCTGTGGCTTTGTTAGAATGTTGCAAGGGTGTTCTAGGTGGTTGCTATGGTGTTCTGAGTAGTTTTTTGTTAGCATGTTGCAGGGATGTTTTAGAGGGTTGATAGGGGCCGTTTCTCAATACCAAGTACGCAAAGTTCGGACTTGCGTCCTTTGTAGTTCGGACTTGGTAGTTTGACTTGGGAGTACGAACTCCCGAGGACGGGAGGACGCAAGTCGTGTAATTCTGCAAATGGAACAACAGCGTACTTGATAACATCTGTCAACTGGCCTTTTCTACTCCAGTTATCTTCACTGTATGTATTTACAATAAGACGAAATATGATATCAACCACCACTGCCTCTTTTCGTTTTCATTTAACCATATTAATAGCTCCAAAAATGTAGTTCAGGGAATGTACAACATTACAGTGAAACGAAATGTTATATCAAACAGCACTGCCTCTTTTCTGTTTCTGTATCTAAACGCAACGCTTACACGCATTACAATAAAACGAAGTGATATCAAACACCACTGCCTCTTTGTTTTCTTCAAAATATAAACAACAACCCTCTTTTCGTACTCATTTAAAAAAAAAAAAAAAAACATATTAATATGTGATTTAGACAATATGTTCACTGTGTATAATACATCTTTATGTATAATAAAATTAAACATGACAAGCACAGCTGCCTTTTTTGTTAAATGTCAGTTTTAATGAACAATATTAGCCATTATAAAAGTATAAGTATGAAGTATAAGAGACGTATGTAATCGGAAATGAAGACAAAAACAAACAGTTCAGTCAAATGCATGCTAAAAAGTCAGCGTTGAATTACGATTGATAAATAATTTATGAAGCATAACTTTGTCCTCAGGCAAAACGATATGCCCTGGAATATATAATAGATTCACGAGACCGAAAATTAGCTGTTAGATTTACCCAAAACGAATTGTACCTCTTGATTAACCACTACAGCGACGTGAGGACCAGCGGCAAACGTCAGAAGGACTAGCCGTGGTGAGGCTCTCTCTGCGGGATACATGAGCACTGAGCACCCGGTGTTCGCCTGGAACTCACATCTCCGAGATCGGCGAAACAAATTTTCAAAAAGGCGCGGTCTTTGTAAATAAACCGCAGATTTGAGTTTTAAACAACGACATTCTCGCCTGAAATACTCTTAAAACTTCATTTCATGACACAATAACAGTAATATTTTGAAAATTATGCGGGTTTTCGCCTCCGCCATTAACGCTCGCTGATTGGTGCGAAATGCATTCTGGGATACATGGCTGCCTCAAGTTCGCACAAGTCTACTCTTGATGCATCCTTGATAAAAGGGGCGGAGCAAGAACACATCCGGGGATTTGAACTGTACTTGGCTAGATGTGAACTTTAAATTGGAACAGTACTTGGGCGACGACTGATGACGTTTCACAAGTCCGCAAGAACACAAGTACAGACAAGAACGCATATTGAGAAACGGCTACTGTCTTGCTACAGTAAACGGTTGCTAGGCTGTTCTGACTGGTTGTTACGACTTTGTTAGAATATTGCAAGGGTATTCTAGATGGTTTCTAGGTTGTTCAGACTGGTTGTTACGGCTTTGTTAGAAAGTTGCAAGGATGTTTTAGAGGGTTGCTAGGGCCTTGCCACAATAAGTGGTTGCCAGGGTGATCTGACTGGTTGCTGTGGTTTTGTTACAGTGTTGCAAGGGTGTTCTAGGTTGTTGCTAGGATGTTCTGAGTGGTTGCTATGGCTTTACTAGAATGTTGCAAGGATATTTTAGAGGGTTGCTAGGGTCTTGCTACAGTAAGTGGTTGCTAGGGTGTTTTGTCTGGTTGTTACAACTAGCTTATCTTGCTAGGACTGGTTGTTACAAGTTTGTTAGGATGTTGCAAGGGTGTTCTAGGTGGTTGCTATGGCTTTGCTAGAATTGTGCAAGGATTTTTTAGAGCGTTGCTAGGGTCTTGCTACTGTAAGTGGTTTCTAGGTTGTTCTGACTGGTTGCTATGGCTTTGTTAGAGTGCTGCAAGGATGTTTTAGAGGGTTGATAGGGTCTTGCTACAGTAAACGGTTGCTAGGCTGTTTTGTCTGGTTGTTACAACTTTGTTAGAATGTTGCAAGGGTGTTCTAGATGGTTTCTAGGTTGTTCTGACTGGTTGTTGTGGTTTTGTTACAGTGTTGCAAGGGTGTTCTAGGTTGTTGCTAGGATGTTCTGAGTGGTTGCTATGGCTTTGCTAGAATATTGCAAGAGTGTTCTGACTTCTAAACAGATCAGTGAAGTCAGATGTAATGTTAAATGCATCAGCTCAGCCATTAATAATGAATCACTCTATTAATGCAGAAACACAAACACATTCTTTGAGCGTCTGGTGTACGTTTAGTATTAGTATGAGATGCAGGCCGTGCGTCTCTTGTCTGTGTCGTCTGAAATCTCTGACTAGAGTTTCAACAGCACAGAGGAGACAACGGTGGCGGCTGAAAGCAAGAATGAAGATCAGTTGTTCTCAAACAGCTTCATGTTCAAGCATTTTAACAAGACTTCAATATGTCCCGACCAGATGAAGAGTGTGAATCCATGAACGGAAAAATATTTGAAACAAGTAAATGAATGATGTATTGATTTAACACACTACTGTTTGTATCTTCTAAAAGTTTGGAGTCAGGAGTATTTTTTTTTTTTTTAAGTTAAAGAAAGAAATTTCACTGCAGGTGAATAGGGTACAAAAATTAACTAATAGTTAATGCCTTACCCAGTTGATTGATTACACTGATAATTGCAAACATTTTTTTGTAAGTTTTCTAAATTGTTAGGTTAAATATGCAAATGATGCATTATTTAATAAAATATGCGCTAACTTGCATACATTTCTAGGACACAAATCTAAACACTGGATGAAGTCAATTTCAAATTCTTGTTTTATTTTTTTTTTTTTGACAGGGAATTTGGGGTATCTCATTTTTGTCCCTCAATAATTCAGAAAATACTTAGAACAGACAGAAAACAATACATTTTTCACAATTTTTGGGGGAATAAAATGTTGTATATAATCAAGCAAATTATATATGAACAAATCCCTCGGTAAAAACCTTCAGGATGTAGACAGAAATAAAAGATGTTTTATTCCACGACAGAAACATTAGATAATAAGCCCCCAACAGAAATTATACAAATTAATATATATATTTATTATATTTAATAATTAATAAGTTATATTTTATAATATTATAATTATATTTAATACATTATAAAATAATTAATATTATAATTTTATCATTTAACATGTGGTACTGAAGTGGAGATTTATGGCTCAGTGTAGGGAAAAAAAAGCTAAAAAATTGTAGAAAAATGGTCTTTAAAAATATGAATTGTAATTGAAATCTATTGACACAAATAGATAAAGTGCTATAAAAGAAACACTCAACTGTGTCTTTTGGATGTTTTCGTTCCATTAGTCTGAAAAAAGCCCAAAATCTCAAACCTGACAGGTGCATGAAAAAAACTGTGTTTTTGTCTGCAGTGTCTCACCTTAAAAGAAATTAATACTTTTAATTGTCAAAGCCACATTAAATTGTTCAAAAGTGACAGTAAAGACATAAAGAAGATTTCCATTTCAAATAAATGCTGTTCTTTTAAACTTTCTTTTCATCAGTTAATCCTAAAAAATAAACTATATGACGGTTTCCACTAAAACACTGGGTGGCACAACTGTTTTCAACATTGATAATAGCCAGAAATGTTTGTTGAACAGCAAATCAGCATATTAGAATGATTTCTGAATGATCATGTGACTTTTAAGACTGGAGTAATGATGCTGAAAATTCAGCTGCGCATCACAGGAATAAATTACATTTTAACACATATTTACGTGGAAAACAGGTATTTTAAATTAGAAAAATATTTCATATTTTTTACTGTATTTTGGATCAAATAATCACAGCCTGTGTGAGCAGACGAGACCTCTTTAAAAGTCAGTGAACATTATGAATTTGCATCATAACACTTACAGGAATCAAATGAGATCAGAGCTTTAGTTAACAGCACATAAATCTACTGGAAGTTAAAAGGCGGCTTCTTCAGTCTCGCTTTAGCACACATTTGGGCGAGCAGAAGCGTCTCCGAACGCTCTGTTCCATATGGGAAAATGTCAAGGATATTTCCAGCAAAGACACAGTAATTTCTCAGACTAAATGACTCTGGCAGGTATTTGAATGAGAAGAACAACACTCTCTTCAGAGGTCAGTCGCTCGCACCTCTCTGAATGTTAATGCCGTGAGACTGTAATGAAACAAGTGGCATCTAGATTTATTCTCTTATCAAATGTTTTGTATTTTTTGCTCTGGATCTCCAGACTTAACAGCCGTTACAGTGACGTTGTGTTTTTCTGCCCACTGCAGTGATTCACATGTGAGTGCATTGATCTGTTTGTTTAATTCTTCTGAATGGGTTCAGTAGTTGTGCAGAAAACAGGGGATGTGGAGGAGTGTTTTCCTTCCAGACAGTTCCAATCCTAAAATAGGAGCGCTGGACATGCATTCAGACGCTCTCGGCTCTTGTTTGTGTCGGTGAGATGAAAGTTAGAGGTTAGGATAGAAAACAGCCACGTCTACCTCTCTATGCTTCTCTAACACACACACTCTAATAACAGCACTGCAGCGGATGTGTGTTAATTATAGAACCCCTCGTCTGTCATTTTAGTGTTCACTAATGAGTGTTCGTCTGCTGTGGGCTCAAGAGGGAGGATGCAGAGACACGCATCACATCTACAGCATGAAGAAACAGCTGTTGGGTGTTAAAGTCCTGACCGGAGAACCTGACAACTGAATTCGGACGCATGAAACATGATGCACTACTGGTCAAAAGTTCGAAGTTTGAAAGAAGTTTCTTCTGCTCATCAAGGCTGCACTTATTTGATCAAAAAAAATGTAAAATGTGAAATATTTTTGCTATTTAAAACAGCTGTTTTCTATGTGAACATCTGTTCAAATTTAATTTATTTCTGTGAACAAAGCTGAATTTTCAGCATCATTACTCCAGTCTTCAGTGTCACATGATCCTTCAGAAAATATCTATCTATCACTAGCCAAGCCTAGCAACTGGAGTCATGTTAGTAGCTTGCTAATCATGCTAGTAACATGCTATTAATTGGCTAATCATACTAATAACATGCTACCAACATGTTAGAAACAGACTAGCAACATGCTAGTAACTTGCTAATCATGCTAGTAACATGCTAGTAACTAGCTAATCATGCTAATATCATACTAACAACATGCTAATTATGCTAAAAACATGCTAGCAACTTGCTAATCATGCTAGAAACATGCTAGCAACTTGCTAATCATGCTAGAAACATGCTAGCAACTTGCTAATCATGCTAGCAACATGGTAACAACTTGCTAATCATACTAGAATAATGTTAGAAACACGTTAGCAGCTTGCTAATCATGCTAGCAACTTGCTAATCATGCTAGAAACATGCTAGCAACATGCTAACAACTTGTTAATCATGCCAGAAACATGTTAGCAACATGTTAATCATACTAGAATCATGTTAGAAACATGTTGATCATACTAGAATCATGCTAGAAAGATACTAGCAACCTGCTAATCATGTTAGAAACATGCTAGCAGCTTGCTAATCATGCTAGCAATTTGCTAACCATGCTAGAAACCTGCTAACAACTTGTTAATCATGCTAGAAACATGCTAGCAACATGGTAACAACTTGCTAATCATACTAGAATCATGCTAGAAACATGTTAGCAGCTTGCTAATCATGCTAGCAACTTGCTAATCATGCTAGAAACATGCTAGAAACATGTTGATTGTACTAGAAACATGCTAGCAAATTGCTAATCATGCTAGCAAATTGCTAATCATGCTAGAAACATGCTAGCACCATGCTAACAACTTGTTAATCATACTAGAAACATGTTGATCATACTAGAAACATGCTAGCAGCTTGCTAATCATGCTATCAACTTGCTAATCATGCTAAAAACATGCTAGCAACATGCTAACAACTTGTTAATCGTACTAGAATCATGCTAGAAACATACTAGGAACCTCCTAATTATGCTAGAAACAGACTAGCAACATGCTAGTAACTTGCTAATAATGTCAGAATCATACTAACATGTTAATTATCCATCTATCTATCTGTCTATCTATCTATCTATCTATCATACTGCATTCAAACTTTAACCTTTTAAAATTACTTTGAACTTCAAACTAATTCAGACTGAAAACCATCCAAACTTAAAACGTTTGAAACTTTTGAAACTTTTTCAAACATTCTGGTCCGGCTTTCTCAAGCCAACTTAAAGTTTGTCTTGGGGAACGTTTTTATCTAGTTTTAAATTGTAATAGTTTCCCTAATTTCTACTGCATTTTTGATCAAATAAATACAGCCTTGGTGAGCAGAAGCACTTTATAGTAGACTCTGTGCTCCGCCAGTAAAATTACCTTTTTAGCGTCATCAATTCCTCAAATTTTACTGTTTATTTTGTATTGTAACATGCAAATTAATGTCTAAAGAAGTGACTCACACAGTTTTGAGCAGCTGCCGGTGCAGGGATGTGTTAACGGCGGATGGATGACAAATGATCGGCGTCTGACAGGATTCAACCCTGTGAACTCTGACTGCTGCTCTGACACATAATCAATGACAAAGTGCTGATTGCTTCTGTTCAGGATTCACCGTGAGGAGACACACTGCATGATGCATTAAACCTCACAAGCACCCTCATGAGAGAAAATCATGAAGAAATTAAAGGAACAGCACATCCAAAAAAGACTAACTAATAACTAATAATTAATAATAACAAGAACATTTCATTAAAATTAAATTAATAAAATAAATAAACATTTGATTTAAATAAATACATTGATAACTAGTAAATAAAACAGAATATTTTATTTAAAATAGATTAATAAAAAAATATAATCCAACAAAATTTTATTTAAATAAATAAATACATTGATAATAGAATAAACATTTGATTAATATAACTTGATTAAAACAAAAATACTAAAATAAATATAAATTAATAAAAGAAATAAAAATTGATTTACACAAATGCATTAATAATAGGATAAATAGATAAAAGCATTTGATTAAAAATAAATTACTAAAATAAATACATACCAAAAACGCAAGAACAGATTCTGAAACTGGTCCATACATGGTTTGGGACAGCATGAGTAAATAATGACGGAATTGTAATTCTGAGTGATTTATTCGTTGAAGTCAAAGTTTTTAATATTTTACATGCCCAGATACCTAAAAACAATCATCCTCCTGCGAGGAACCCTCCATCATATCATTTAAAAGGCTGCTATAAATTTTCATGTATAAACATCCAATTCATACTGTGAATAATTAATATTATAAATATTATTTGTGAAATTTAGTTTTTTTTATTACAATACAGTATTGCCAATTTTCTACTCTGTAGTGCTGTACTGTTAGATGTAATATTTATCTAAATTAAATTGTATTTATTTATGTATTTATTTATCTGTGTAGTATTTTAAATTAAATGTATTTTTATTCATTTATATTCATATTTTTATTTATATTTTTCTATTTTTTAAATAGACATTTATATTTTGTCTATTTATTCTACTATCAATGAATTTATTTCAATCAAATTTTATTTATTATACATTTAATTAATTTATATTTAATATTTTATTTTTAATCAAATGTTTGTTTAGTGTTATCAATGTATTATTTATTTTATTATATTTATTTAATAAATCAACTTTTAATTGAATGTTTTTGTTTACTTATTTATAAATGTGCTTATTTAAATCAAATTTTATTTTATTAATGTATATTCATTTTATTAATTAAATAATTTTAATGAAATGTTTTTGTTTATTCATTTATTTACTTTTTAATACTACTAAAATAAATTTAAAATAAAAAACTTTTTAAATATTTATTTATTTAAATTGTTTAGTTACTTAATTTTTATTTTTTTTCCCTATTTATTTTATTGCATTTTCCCCCCCATGGACTCACTCCTTTGCAGACCCTTAAGAGACCCTGGACCCCAAAACCCCTGTTTTATTGTGTATTGAAGGGTTTTTTAAGGAAACCAAACTTCGTTGCACGTTAGATGACTTCTCTTCTAATGGCTTAAGTTTATTTTTCCTGGCGGATTATAAGTATCAGGAGCTTGTGTTGGATACTGATGCACTGAGTTGAGTACAGACACACATGTAGAGTGTATTTTCTCATATTGTGTTTGCAGCATCCAAACTGTGCTGCGTCATCTTCTCTCAAAGTCCAAATACTTTGTTAAGCTCTTCACAGAAAACAAATTAAATTGCTTTTGCCAGAGTCCACAGAAACTGTTCATACATATTTCATCAGGGACGGCCTAATCATGACCGGAATGAGAAAAACTGCATCTGCCAAAACAAGAGCAGCAGCAAGATTCCTCATGCTAATGATTCAAGCACTGATGACTTCAATACATCCGAAGTGTCCGAACGCAAAGAACGACAGAAGAGATTCGCTCTCCAAGGTCGTTATCAAAACTCACTGATGCATTCGTCTTACAAATGAACGTCTTTGATTCTCCAAAGCAAAGAAATTTCACTATAAGCACTGAAATAGTCAAAATTTGTACTGAAAAATCAACTTAATGCAGCAAAATGTTTGTTGTACATTAATGTACATTAATTTGTGTGTATTTATACATTTATACATTATACATAATGATTACACACAGCACACACACATATATTAAGCAAACTCAAACTTTTATTTTGTATGCGATTAATCACGATTAATCGCTTGACAGCCCTAATAGGTTTATTTTTAATTTTCTTTTTTTTTTTTTAAACGGACAAAAAAATATTTGCATAAATACATTTTATAAACCTAATTTTGCCATTTTTTTAAATATTTTTTATATATATATATATATATATATATTTTTTTTTTTTTTTTTTTTTTTTTTTTTTCCTGTATGGGGAACTATAGTACATTCACTGTTGTGTCACCCAATAATAACCCGCAGTAATAAGTGGCGTGTGTCTCCATGACCCTCACAGGAGCTGCAGCTGCTGCTGTAAATTGGCCAGAGGGAAAACGGTCACTATTTTAAAACCTGCACTGAGTTCAGCGTCCCACATTACAATTCTTGCTTTGCTGGATTTCGAGGCTTACATAAGACTCGACTAAAACAGAAACATTCTCTGCATTTGCCTTTTCTAAGAAAAGCGCCGTGGCCTTTCTCTGAATCAGACAGAAACTGATGCACAGATCTTCATCATGAGAACATCATGTAACCACATCTCTTCATTTAACAGCGTTTCTGGTGTTTGATTTGGGTGTAGATTAGAAAATGCTGGTACTAATGTTCTAAAGTCAGGCCTGTCACAAGGTTATCATTTTTTAAAAGTGAGATGCAAAGCATCCATACAAAGTGTAGTATGGAGTGAATTTTGTGCCAGTATTCATCAAACAAATCCAGCGTTTTGCAAATAAACACAATCTTCTTCGCAAAGAAAAACTCGAGAAAGTGATTTACAAATACAAAACTCTATCTGAGAGAAAATGCAGCGATACGGACAAATATATGTATTGTGTGTTACAACTGTGAGACTCGTTTGCCTTTTTATGAGGAAACTTGGCTTGATTTTCTCACAAATGCAACTGAGCCACTTCCTTTTCCAAAAACAACAGATGGCACTGTCAGACCATTTACACTAGTCTCCTGAGACCCAAAAAACCTGTTTACCTTTTCAGGGAATACAGCAAACCAACATGAGTGAGGAACAGGTGAATTTCTGTCTTACTATATCTCATGTTGGTTGAGGAAGTTGCTGAGTTGCATTTATGAGAAAATCTGCCTGCATGCATTTGTAAGAAAATCGAGCCAAGTTTTCTCATAAAAAGGCAAAAGAGTCTCACAGTTGTAACACACAATACATATATTTCTCCATACCACTACATTTTCTCTCAGATAGAGTTTTGTATTTGCAAACCACTTTGCGTTTGTTTGAAAGTCGAGTTTTTCTTTGCAAATTTAAACAGATTGTGTTTATTTGCAAAACGCTGGATTTGTTTGATGAATATTGGCACAAAATTCACTCCATAAAAGTGTCACAAATATCTAAATGTTTGTAAATCAAGATTCAAAAAGCAGTAAATAATGACAGAATTGTAATTCTGAGTGATTTATTCCTTGAAGTCAAAGTTATTAAATGCCCAGATACCCAAAAACAATCATCTTGTGCAATGAACCCTCCATCCTGCTATATAGTTCATGTATAAACGTCCAATTCATACTGTGAATAATTAATATTATAAATATTTGTGAAACTTAGTTTATTATAATACAGTATTGCCAATTTTCTACTCTGTAATGCTGTACTGTTAGATGTAACATTTATCTAAATTAAATTATATTTATTTATTTATCCGTGTAGTATTTTAAATTAATTTTATTGGTATTTTAACAAAACCATACATAATGTATTCAGTGAAAAATACGATTTAATGAATTTCTAAAAAAGCATTTCTAAAAGCTAGTGTCTAAAAGCAAAGCATCCATGCAAAGTGTCGTTCACAAATATCTAAATGTTCGTCAAGATTTGAAAAGCAAATGCGGGTCAGAAAAACTTAATTCAGAGGGAAGACAATGTTACTTTTAGACCTGATTGGCAGATATTTTCTCATGTTTTAAGCAGAAACTCACATAATTGTTGAGAAGAAACTTCATATCTTTTAGAGTCATTTAATGTTTAGATATTTGTACAGGGAACAAGACAAAAATACAGAGGAAGAACATCTTTTTCACAAATGTCGACCATTGTTAAGTCAAAACACATTTACTTAGAAGTAAAATGACTCATTAGTTTTGTTTTCTGAACAATGTGTCAAATAAGTGAGTTTCTGCTTAAAACAAGAAAAATAAAATCAAAGGCAAAACAAGCTGATTTTTCTGACCCCATTAGCAGATATTTGTTCTTGTTTATGCAAAAACTCCTTTCATTTTGCTACATTTTTCAAAAAACAAAGCTTAATTTTATTTTTCAAGTAAATCTTGATTTAAGAATGTTTTTTTTTAGAATTTGTGCAGGAAAACAAGACAAATTCTGAGAAAGCAAATTTTTTTCTTGACTATGATGCATAAAGATATTTGCATGTGAAGTGAATGTAGCAGAAGTTAACACACTGAATTTATGATTATTTTCATGAATTAATTTGTGCATGTTTAAACTCGCACTGACCTCATTGTTGTGGAAGCAGCAGCATTACTGTTCTGATGAATGAGATTTGAGCGTGTCAAACACACTGAAACTCGTATCAGCATCTGACAGGAAAAACAAATGAGCTGAAGATCAGACCAACCTCAATCACAAACACCAAATCAGTCACCAGCAGCACATCATAATCAACCAGCAATATAGATTTACCATCTGTGCTCATCTCAGTCTGTTCTGAACAACCAAATGAATCTGCTTGAGTTTAATGAAGTATTTCTACATTTTATTCTACTGTATATTTTAAGGGTTATCAGACATAAATACAATATTAGCTTGATTATTTACTAATCAGTTTGAAACTCATTTTCATATTTTAACCATCTCTTGAAATGCTGATCTATTATCAAACTGATTTTGTGCCATTTGATCATACATTTATGAATTCATCAGACCTGTTGATGATATTCACTGGTGTTTGTGCTTCAATGTCACTTCCTGTGGGATGATGTCATCCAGGAAGTTCAATTCAACAAAAGTTTTACAAAAGACTTACAGAGTGAAGTGATGTCGACATGTAAAACATTTTAATTGTTTTAAAAAATGTTTTGTTTGAGACATCTGGATTAGAAAACAAAAAAGAAAAAACAGTCATCAGTTTGTCATTGTAGATGTTAGAGCAATCATTATAAAAAAAAATCTCATTTTCATTCAGTTTAACTTTATGTACTAAAAACCTAAAATTATGTATATATATATAGACATATTGAAAAAGATACATAAAAATACACTCAACAAAATGTCTAATACTTAAAAATTAAAATGAAAACAGAAAACAGAAAAAATCAAATTCAAAATATTTATAAAACAACAAACAAAAAACTATAATAGCATATCAGTGGTACTCAACAAAATGTCTAATACTTAAAAATGAAAATAAAAACAGAAAACAATCTAATAAAAAACAAACAAACAAAAAACAAAAAACTATAATAGCATATCAATGACAAAAATGAACATCTAGATTTAAAAATCACCCAATGTCCACTTTATTATTATTTTGTTAAGAAACTGCTGCATGATTTACTTCTCTGAAAACTGAGTTTAATATTTTTCCTATTTATATTACCATATGAACATGTAAATACACTGAATAGCATAAAAAATAAAAAGAAACAGAAAAAGTAACCTGTAATTTTTACCTAGGACATCATTCTACAGACCTTTTCATTAACCATAAAACACAATGCAATGAAGTGCAAAATTCAAAACACAGGTCCAATAAATAAATAAATAAATGGAAATTCCTTTATATTCATAAAGTACATGGCCTATTTTTACTTTGTTGTTGTTGTTGTTGTTGTTTTTACAGTGCAGGACAAAATCACATCCTGGAACCTCCATATATACTGTACATTTCCTCTGTATGTTTTCATGCTCCAATTGCAAACCTTCAGAGGTGTTTATGTGTCTGTGGTCCATGAGTGACCACAGATGGTTGTGGTGCCACAGACTGAGCGAGCGCAGTTACTGTTCATGTCACTGGAGAACTGTATTTCCACCATCTGTCTCTCAGATGACAGTCAGGAGCTCCAGAGTCTCTACAGCAGCGCATGTGATGAGACCAACACTCACCTGCACAAACACATCATTACAATGCATTCATCTTCTTGAACCTTTAACTGAAAAACAGACAATGAATACAATCTGCTAACGTTCTGCCGCAGTTGCACAAATCCATCAATAAGATGTTTTTAAACTGACCATAATTATAAACACACAACACTTTTGTTTTTGCCCCCATTTTTCATGATTAGACAGCATGATTATTGCAGAGGTGTGCCTAAGGCTGGCCACAATAAAAGGCCACTCTAAAATGTGCAATTTTACTGTATTGGGCGGGGGAGGGGGGGTCAGTATCTGGTGTGACCACCATTTGCCTCACGCAGTGCAACACATCTCCTTCGCATAGAGTTGATCAGGTTGTTGATTGTGGCTTGTGGAGTGTTGGTCCACTCCTCTTCAATGGCTGTGCAAAGTTGCTGGATATTGGCAGGAATTGGAACATGCTGTCGTACACGCCGATCCAGAGCATCCCAAACATGCGGTGAGTATGCTGGCCATGCAAGAACTGGGATGTTTTCAGCTTCCAGGAATTATGTACAGATCCTTGCAACATGAGGTGATGGTCGTGAATGAATGGCACAACAATGGGCCTCAGGATATCGTCACAGTATCTCTGTGCATTTAAAATGCCATCAATAAAATGCACCTGTGTTCATTGTTCATAACATACGCCTGCCCATACCATTACCATGGGCCTCTCGATCCACAATGTTGACATCAGCAAACCGCTCACCCACACGACGCCATACATGCTGTCTGCCATCTGCCCTGTACAGTGAAAACCGGGATTTATCCGTGAAGAGAACACCTCTCCAAAGTGCCAGAAGTCATTGAATGTAAGCATTTGCCCACACAAGTGGGTTACGACGACAAACTGCAGTCAGGTTGAGACCTTGATGAGGACAACGAGCATGCAGATGAGCTTCCCTGAGAGGGTTTCTGACAGTTTGTGCAGAAATTCTTTGGTTATGCAAACCGATTGTTGCAGCAGCTGTCCGGGTGGCTGGTCTCAGATGATCTCGGAGGTGAAGATGCTGGATGTGGAGGTCCTAGGCTGGTGTGGTTACACGTGGTCTGCGGTTGTGAGGCCGGTTGGATGTAGTGCCAAATTCTCTGAAACGCCTTTGGAGATGGCTTACGGTTGAGAAATGAACATTCAATTCATGGGCAACAGCTCTGGTGGACATTCCTGCAGTCAGCATCCCAATTGCAAGCGCTCTCAAAAATTGCGACATCTGTGGCATTGTGCTGTGTGATGAGTTCAGCTCATGAAAAATGGGGGCAAAACAAAAGTTACGTTTATAATTTTGGTCAGTGTAAAACTAAAAAAGTCCATAATCAATAATAATGCTTCCTCCAGTGAAAAAGTGGTCTGGTCTGAATCAGGAGAGAAATCTGCACAGATCAAGCACTGTTTACAAGCCAAAACATCTCTAAACAAATATGTAGCTGGATTTTGATGTGAGAGACAACAGGAAATAAACTTTTTAATGGATTATGGATTTGTATTTTAGTTAAAAACATTTTAATGATGGATTTGTTTCAGCTTTTGTCTTCTCAAGATGTTAACTGATGGACTGGAGTGGTGTGAATTATTGTGATTTTTTTTTATCAGCTCTCATTTTGACGGCACCCATTCACTGCAGAGCATCCACTGGTGACAGTGACAGTGACACATTTCTCCAAATCTGATAAACAAACAAACTTATCTACATCTTTAACACACACATTAAAGATGCTGAAATATAAAAACAAGTGAGTGAGCAAATGAGTAAAATCTAAGTTTATTTAATTTTAGAAAAAGCAGCAAAAAGTCTCTTACATATACAGTATCCATCAACAAGCCTTTCAATGAGGCAAAACCAAATCATATTCAGGTGTTTCATACAGCATAAAGTACAGTATGAGGAAAGATTTGAAGAAGCAACATGATTCAGAGCAAGACTGAAACATGTACATGTCCATCAGTACCCTGTTAGGCAGACGACTGAATAATACATTTATTGACCAATGATATTTCATTATTACGGCGCTGTGGATCCTTTGTGGAGCTTTTGTTACAGTAAAAATAAAAATAATGTCTGTGTACATGACGTAATGCTGTTCTTAACAAAAAGGAAAAAAAAAAATAGACCACATATAAGCAATGAAAAAATAAATCTTTATCAATATTTATAAATCATTATGCAAATGGAGCGTACTTACAGGAACTGAGCTATAGTTAGAGAAACATTATTATATAGAAATAAGAAACGGTATGCAAACTTCCTGTTGACAGTTTACAATCACAGGAAGTTAAAATTTTATCTCATCTCATATTTCTGGAAAACAACAAAATAACTTCAAAGTTGTGTGTCATTTGTCAACCTTTGGCTGAGCCAATGACATGACTTTGGGGGCGGGACTATCTGTATGACTGACCAATGGGATCATTTAATGAGGTTTAAAGCAGAAGGAAACTATATATGGATCTAAATATTTATCAGATTTGTTTCATGTTTTGGAATAACTGACTGAAATGAGGACTAGACAATCCACTGTCACATAAATGATTGTTTTGAAATGGTCAAACATGAGGAATGAAGATGGCAAACGTACATTCAGAACTGTACACAAGCAAATGAAAAATGTCCCAAAAAGACAGTTTAATTGAAAGCAATACTACAAGCTGCAGATGATCTTTTTACAATTTATTCTATATGCTATATACACTAAAATAACACTATTCAGGCTGAGAGGAAGATTACTGTCAGATAAAGGCTGTCAAGCTCAAAAAGGTGCTGCAAGCAATAATTTTAACAGAATAATACAAATCTCACTACAACCTGGCAGATATCAGTGAAACACGTGCTGTGAGACATCACAGAACTGCCAAAAATAACAAAAATAAAACATATTTTAGCCAGTCAGAAACACTCTTCACCTGTCAACCATATCTTTGGAGGGTGGGGTTTAAAGACTTAAACAAATGTGCAGAATGGCTGGAATCACTTCCAGCACCTTTAAGATCTGACAGCAGATCCTCTCAGATGGCACAAGAGTTTCACATTGCAACCTGATCTCGTGTTTAAAATGTAAGAAGTGATGCTTCTGTGGCACAAGTTTATTCTTGAATTCTTGAGATTACAAAGCATTTGAGAATTTTTTAATTCTGACACTTAGAAAGACACTGGTGATATAGTTAATTAAATTTTAGTTTGGCACAGAGATTAAATGTCTTCATAAACCCTCTTAAATCAGCCACAGTGATCAATGCTACTGCTGGTTATGGCTGCGGAATAGACACAAAAACTGCCATAAAGCACTGTTGTACTGTACATGATTCATATAACCCACTCTATATAAATAGATAGATAGATGGATCTGGCAACACTCTAGCGACCACCCCGAATACCCTTGCAACTGCCTAGCAACATCCTAGCAACTGCATAGCAACATTCTATAAACCACCTAAAATACCCTAGCTACTGCCTAGAAAAACCTTAGCAATGCAAAGTAGCAATTAAAGGGTCAATTACTGATGACCCTCAACTGCCTGCCAACACCCTAGCAACTGCATAGCAACACCCTAGTAACCGCCTAGAATTCCCTAGCAACTGCCTTGCAACACCCTAGAAACAAAAATTAGCTGACAGCAGCAAATAAAGGGTCAATTAGTGATGTTACTTCCAACCGCCTTCCATCACTCTAGCAACCACCTAGAATACCCTAGCAATTGCATTGCAAGAACCGAGAATATCCTAGGGACTGCCTAGCAACTGCTTAGCAACAGACTCCCTAGCTGCCTATCAACTGCCTCGAAAAACCCTAGCGGTGCCCTACCAACACTCTAGCGACCACCCAGAATACCCCAGCAACACCCTAGTATCTCTATAGCAACACTCTAACTATTCAGAAATACCCTACCAACTGCCTAGCAACTGCATAGCAACACCCTATAAACCACTTAAAACAACCTAGCTACTGCCTAGAAAAACCTTATCAATGCAAAGCAGCAATGAAAGGGTCAATTAGTGATGACCCTTGACTGCCTGGTAACAACCTAGCAACATCCTGGCAACCACCCAGAATTCCCTAGCAACTGCGCCTTGCAGCACCCTAGAAACAAAAAATAGCTGACAGCAGCAAATAAAGGGTCAATTAGTGATATTACTTTCAACTACCTTGCAACACTCTAGCAACCACCCAGAATACCCTAGCAACTGCATAGCAACAACCTAAAATATCCTAGCGACTGTCTAGTAACTGCATAGCAACACTTTATCAACCACCTAAAATAGCCTAGCTACTGCCTAGAAAAACCCTAGCAATGCTCTCCCAACAATCTAGTGGCCACTCAGAACACCCCAGCAAAGCCCTAGTAATGCTATAGCAACACTCTAACAACCACCCAGAAATACCCTAGTAACTGCTTAGCAACACTCTACCAAACACCTAAAACACCCTAGCTACTAGAGGGACAATTAGAAATGAACTCCAACTGCCTAGCAACACCCTAGCAACCACACAGAATGCCCTAGAAACTGCCTAGCAACACCCTAGGAACAAAAAATAGCTGACAGCAGCAATTAAAGGTGTCAATTAGTGATGTTACGTTCGACTGCCTTGCAACACTCTAGCAACCACCTCGAATACCCTAGCAACTGCATAGCAAGAACCTAGAACATCCTAGTGACTGCCTAGCAACTGCACAGCAACAGACTGCCTAGCTGCCTAGCAACCGACTAAAAAAACCCTAGCAGTGCCCTACCAATACTCTAGCGATCACCTAGAATCCCCCTGCAACGCTCTAGTAACCGCGTAGAAATAGTCTAACAACCACCCAGGATTACCCTAGAAACTGCATAGCAACATCCTAGCAACCACCCAGAATACCCTAGCAACCGCCTTGCAACACTCTAGGAACAAAAAATAGCTGACAGCAGCAAATAAAGGGTCAATTAGTGATGTTACTTTCGACTGCCTTGCAACAATCTAGCAACCATCTAGATCTATCTATCTATCTATCTATCTATCTATCTATCAGCAAAACCACCCCCCACCTCCACGCCCAACATGTGTTTACCGTACATTTGCAGATCTTTGTGCTGTAAGTGTTTAGTGATAAACTATCTCACATATTAACCAGAAAATCAGGATGCAAATAATATTTCTTCGTTTACTGTACGTAATCATATTTTTTTTGAAAGCTTCAGTCGCTGTACCATGAATGAGAAAAATGATTACATTCACTGATCACATTATACAGGTTAATAAGTGTAACGTTACTTATTTCATAAAAGAGTCCGTAACAAAATAACACCCTCAGTATTTGTGTTCGAGCACCCGGGTGCACATCTAAATAGTCTGTCGACTTACGACGAGTTATACTCGTGTCGTGGAGTGTCCGTGCGGGAGGCCCGTGCTGCTCGGAGTGCTGTTCCCAAACGCGTTGAACGGGTTGTGATAGGACGGCTGCATGCCAGCGTAAGAGCTGGAAATCATGGTGATGGTGTTTGGCGTCATCAGCGGGACGTCGTCGGGCGAGCGGCGCAACGTGAGCGCGTAATCCGGAGGACAGGTCAGCCGAATCATGTCGTGGCCCTGCAGCGAATCGCAGTCGTGATCGTGGTCGAGCTGCTTCATCTGCAGGGACATCAGGTCCTCGCTTGGCACACGGGGAACGTCATTTGCAAGATTTCTTGGTGGACTGTGCCTGCGACTCGACTCCAGCCGGTGTTTGTCCTTCTTGTAGTAGAGCGCCGCAAATGCCAGGATGTTTAAGAAGAGCAGAGACGCGCCAACGGCGATCGTCACGCTTAGCTCGGTTGAATAATCTCGCGCTTCGATGATCACCGTCCCATCACCGTGCTCGGACGTCTTCTGCTGATCCGACATCTGTTTGGTGTTGGCCGGAGGAGCAGGTGGATGGCGGGTGGTCGACGGCCAGAGTTTGTTGGACAGGCGTTTGGTGTAGGAGAACGGCGTAGTGTCTTGCGGTGGGATTTTGGTCGTTGATGAAACGTATTGGAAGAGTTCGTTGATGTTGTGTAGGTGCGGCACTAATTCTAACCAGAAGGCGATTTTGGTGGCTCTGTAGTGGTCGCGGACACGAGGCTTCAGGCCGATGTGCAGGTACAGCTGGTCTTTAGGGTTGTACTTAGACCAGGCCACCTCCTCAAAGCGATTCGGTTTAGTGTGGATGAACTTTGTGTCTTGAGGAACCGGCTGATTTGGGTCTCTGTGAAGCAAAACAAAACATGTTACATTAGTAACATTTGTACAATATTTGATGCATTAATTTGCACTGCCTAGCAACACCCTAGCAACTGCCTAACAACACTTCAGCAAACAAAATGCTGAAATCAGCAATTAAAAGGTCAATGAGTGATGTTACTTTCGACTGCTTAGCAACACCCTAGCAACAAAAATAGCTGAAAGCGGCAATTAAAATGATATTAAGTAATGTTACATCTGACTGCCTAGCAACTGTATAGCAACACTCTAGCAACCACCCAGAATAGCCTAGCAACACCCTAGCAACAAAAATAGATAGCTGAAAGCAGCAATTAAAAGGTCAAATAGTGATGTTACTTTTGACTGTTTAGCAATGCCCTAGCAATTGCATAGCAACAAAAATAGTTGAAAGCAGCAATTAAATGGACAAATAATGATTTACTTTCGACTACCTAACAACACTCTAGCAATCACCCAAAATACCCTAGTCACTACATAGCAACACTCTAGAAACAAAAATCAGCAATTAAAAGGTCAATTAGTGATGTTACTTTTGACTGTTTAGCAATGCCCTAGCAACTGCATAGCAGCAAAAATAGTTGAATGCAGCAATTAAATGGACAATTAACAAATTTTACTTTTGACTTTTGACTACCTAACAACACACTCTAGAAACAAAAATCAGCAATTAAAAGGTCAATTAGTGATGTTACCAAAATACCTGCTAGTCACTGCAATTAACAAATTTTACTTTTGCAACACTCTAGAAACAAAAAAACAAAAATCAGCAATTAAAAGGTCAATTAGCGATGTTATGTTTAAGTGCCTAGCAACACTCTAGCAACTGCATAGCAACATCCAAGCAACAAAAATAGTTGAAAGCAGCAATTAAAAGGACAATTAGCAATTTTATGTTTAATTGCCTAGCAACACCATAGCAACTGCATACTAGGAACTGTCTAGCAACACCCTAGCAATGAAAATAGTTGAAAGTAGCAATTAAAGGTTACTTTTAACTGCCTAGCAATGCATTAGCAACTAATTAGCCACACTCTGGCAACCACCCAGAATACCCTAGCAATGGCTTAGCAATGCCCTAGCAACAGAAACATAGTTAAAAGCAGGAACTAAAAAGACATTTAGTAATTTTACTTTCGACTGTCAGTTAGCGATGTTATGTTTGATTGCCCGGCAACTACCTGGCAACACTCTAGCAACCACCCAGAAAACTATAGCAACTGCTTAGCAACACCCTAGCAACAAAAACATAGAATTGCTATTCTATTTGAATTTTGAAGTTCAAATAGAATTGCTATTCTACTTGAAAAAAACAATGTTAACCTGCATTTTGACCGCTTTTATTAGCAGTTGATGTAAACGTATGCGTCTTACTAACCCAGTTTTGGCAAAGTTGGTCCAGTACGTCATGACCACAGCGCTCAACATAATGTCATTCTTGGAGAAGTTGCAGTTGAAGAGATCCGTAGGGCCGATCATGGGAATGCCAAAAACGTACGGAAGCTCGTCTCCGTGTGCCGAATCGGCCCAGGCGGGCTTCATGTCGCTCTGGCAGTGGTGATAAAAGGCATAAAAGTACGTGGGCGATCCGTACTGTGCGTGCAGGTCCGCTGTGGCCACGGCCGGCGCCACCCACTGGTGATCTGTGAAAAGAGCGACCAGCGTTTTCCGCCGCATCTCCGGGTTTTCCCTGTCCGCCCAGTCGGTGTACATGAACTTTATGGTTTCCCGCAGGGTGTCTTTTCCTTCCGGGTAGCCGTACAAGTGGTCGACGAATTCTGATATGGCAAACTCGAAGTCGTTGCTCGTTACTCTGTCCTCGCTGTCCAGGATCCCGTCCACAAACTTGTACCCTTCGCCCTGGTTGACTCCCAGCATTATATCGTAGTTCAGGAACTCGCCCTGCTCCATGAGGATCTGCGGGTCATCCGGAATGACGTCTCCGTCGATCACGGGTCCGAAGGCGATGTGGTATTTGGCGGGGGTGATGTTCTGCTCGATCAGCTCCTTGTAGTTTTTATTTTGGAGGCACTCAATCAGCTCAACTGTGTCGTCTTCATTGCAGCCCACCTTCTCGGCCAGCATGCGCGTGTATTTGGCCGGCTGGTAGTTGACGGCCCAGCTGGAGAGGGCCGTCCCGCTTTGAATGATCGCCTTCTGAAATAGATCTGAGATACAAAGACTTGCTGTAATACAACATTTAAACATTTAATTATCATGATTATTCATTAGGACTGAGAAAAAAATCTATTCTGACAAAAATCACATTGGCAATTTA
Source organism: Labeo rohita (assembly GCF_022985175.1). Taxonomy (NCBI): domain Eukaryota; kingdom Metazoa; phylum Chordata; class Actinopteri; order Cypriniformes; family Cyprinidae; genus Labeo; species Labeo rohita. Next base: position 36,951,677 of record NC_066877.1, on the reverse strand, counting down.
AAGAAAATCCCCAAAGACTTTTGACAAGTTTGTGTGGAGCAGCATTTACTGTAATTTTATTATGCACATCATAAAGCGAGATTTCAGTATTTTGATTAATCGTGCGGCCCTGTATATTCATGCACTTCATCTTAAGATCTCCAGCAGACCTTCAGAGTAGTGTGAGAGGGTCAGCAGACTGACGCAGGAAGCTCCTGCTCCGGAGCCGAAGATGGTCACTCGCTCCGGATCGCCGTTAAAAGCCTGAATGTTCTCCTTCACCCAACGCAGAGCCTGGATCTGATCCAGCAGACCGTAATTCCCTTTGGCTGCTTGATCACCAGTGCTGAGGAAACCTGAAACACAGCAACAGCTGAAAGATCAGGAAACGCTGCAGTGTACATGTGTTTGGATATTTATCAGGGTTTAAGCTGCTGAACACATACTGACATCTGTAAGAGATTAATTTTGGATGACGCAGGTTTTGCTTCTGAATCAAAATTACATTAACTAAAACTAAAACAATAAAAAAATATTTTTGTTAACCTAAATAATAAAAAAAAAAAATCTGAATATAATATAAACTTTTTTTTTTAATATTAAAGTAATTGAAACTAAAAATTAAAATAAATTTAATATGAAATTTACATATATAAAAAAGAAAAAACAACCATTTTTCATATATATATATATATATATATATATATATATATATATAATGATACTACAATATCGCTGGCTAGGTCTCAGTGTTATTTGATATACAGTATGGCACTAAACTACAACTGTAAAAAATGTGACCAGAAATAAATAAATCAATATATATAAGAGTTATTTATAGTACATATTAATATACATGTTTTTTTGTTAGTTGTCAAAGCAACATTTCTTATTTTAATTTTAATTTTTAATTTAATTTAATTTCATTTCTTGTACTAAAAATAAGACTGAATAAAAATTATGTAGACAAAAATCTAAAAAACAAAACAAAAACAAAAAAATAAATAAAAAAACTGCAGAAATGACAAAAACACAACAAAATTCATAAAAGTAATAGTAGTTTAATTGTTTGCTTAAATTAAAAAATAAAATATAAAAACAAATACCAAATCAATAATAATTATATATATATATATATATATATATATATATATATATATATATATATATATATATATATATATATATATCTATATATATATAAAATGTAATTATATTATAATTATATGTCCTACAGTAAAAATATGCATATATACATACACACATATATATATATATTTATTTATTTGTTTATTTATTTGCTTTTCTGAGGCACCTTTTAATCATCTTCACTCGTTCTCAATGTAAGTATCAGGAGCAGCTCAAGATATGAAACGGCAAACTCAATTTCCCTTCAATCTGCCCTTAAGGATCAACACTATCATCTGTCACACGCGTGCTGATGCAAGAAGACGTGCGGGTGGATTAGCGTGTCACTAAACAACTGTCAACGCGTTTAGACTTCCTTTAGCTCCAGTACTTTCACCTGGAAAAAAAAAAAAAGTGCTGCGATAGATACGCAAGAGCTTGATTTTTTGTATGTTATTTATTGATGAGCTTCATCCATCATGCTTGTGCATCTCTGAAGATGCTGCATTATTAATTCCAGTGCCGTGCTCAAATAAAAAACGCTTTGGCTGACCTTCACCTGTGATGCATATATCTCCCGACTCCAGGCCAGCGTTTGATAAAGGTTAATTGAAGTCCTCGTCGGTGATGTAGGACTTTCAACTGGGCAATTTATTCCCGAGCAATAAACACACTAGCGTCCTTCAATGAGCCGTGCAGCCATTACCACAAAGGTTCGGCTGTTCTACACCTCCAAAAGCACTTGCTTATCTATGACGGCGAAGCAGCTAAACGAGCTCTTTAACATCTGATGTCTAATGAGATGGATTCTGATGTCATCTGTTTATTTTGTGGCAAAATGCCGTGAGGGAAGCAGCATTCATCACGCGCTAAACGCACCTCGTGTTGCTTGTTTTCCCAACGCTGAAGCTATCAGATGTTTTTTCCAAAGAGGCATGAGAGCGGTGAGAAGCTCAGATGAGAAGATTGATTATTTACACTATAAAAAAAATATTAAATATTCTGCATATTCACCATAAAAAAGAAACATTAAAAGGAATAACATATTAAAAAGTAACCTTATTTTATTTCATCTCAGCATTTTAGTATTTTCGTTTAGTTTAACTTGCAAATAGCAAAAACTAAAACTAATAAATATAATTGTAGAAATATTTATTAATTATATTAATTTATTAAACAAAATTAAAAAAATACAAATAAAATGGTAAAAAATATTTTGAACAATATAATTTCCAAAGATGATGATACTAAAATGGTTCAGTGTCAGTGTTATTTGATAAACATTATGAAATGAAACTACAACCGTACAAAAGTGTGAATGGAAATAAAACAAAATATATAATAAACTATATAGACAAAAATCTAAAAGAAAATTAAATAATAATAATAATAATAATAATAATAACAATAATAAATAAATAAATAAATAAAATAAAATAAAAAAACTGTACAAATGACAAAAAACAACAAAATTTATAAATTTTTTACTGAAATAAAAAAAGAAAATATAAAAAAGCTAAATGAAAATAATTATAATTATGTGTCCTAAAGTTGTTTTGCAAAAAAAAAGAAATTTAAATTATTAAAAACTATATATATTATACATATACATTATGAAAAATGTGTTGTTTTGTTTATATATATATATAACAACAACAATATAAGAATAAACATAACAACACATTTTTCATAAACTTAAAATAATAAAAAATCTCTCATTTTATTTCAGTGAGTTCAATATTTTTTGTTTAATTTACCAACAATTAAACAATTAGTTTTTATATAGACAAAAATAAATAATAATAATAATAATAATAATAATAATAATAATAATAATAATAATAATAAAATAAAATAAAAAAAACTTTATAAATGACAAAAACAACTAAATTCATAAAATGTTTACTAAAATTAAAAAAACAAAACTTGAAATATAAAAACAACTAAAACTAAAAAAAAAAATAAAACTAATAATAAATAAATAAAATACAAATAATATTTATTATATATAATAATTTATTAAATTGAATGTTTCTTAATTAAAGTAATTTATTTTTAACAAAATAAAAAAATGTAGTTTTTATTTACTAATTTTATGGTTTATCTACACAAACTAAACCAAAGTTAAGTTTAAGTTGAACTAAACTACAATTACAAACTACCTATGATAAAATACATTTACATTTTTTAAATATATTATTTTTTTCACTTCACTTTTTCACAGTTGATTTAGTTTCAAACAATAAAAACTGAAATATAACTCTACATTTACAACAAAAAGAAAAGAAAAAAATGTTGCAGACCCTACACGTAATCTGTAGTGCTTTGAATGAATGTGTTAAGCATTTCTATATACTGAGACAAAGAGTTGTTTTGTCGTTTATTGTTTTGCTGTCTATTGTTAATTTCTAACTATGGACAGACACGCTAAACTGTAATCAAGGTTGACAGGATATAATTAACCAATTAACGTATTTATACACTGACAACAACAACAAACACCTACAGGAAACAAGACATGTGACGTTACATTATCAGCTGTAATTCTGTACTACAGTAAAAGTTACCTATAAAACAGTTTAAAGTTAATTATTAGCAGGACTAAACTGAACAACTTGTTGATAGAAATAAATGAAAATATGAAGTTCATTAATCCAGTGATAGATTTGTCTGGTAGATTGTTAATAAAATAAAATAAATAAATAAAACAACAAAAATAAAGCAGCTAACAAGGAATGTTCTGTTTTTTGTTTTTTTAAATATAACAATATATTTTATTATATTTTAGATATGTTGTATTTTGTTATATAAACATATAAACATATATATATATATATATATATATATACACACTATACACACACACACACACACATTCTCGGGAACATAATTATGTTTTTTTTTTTGACTCGATCATTCAAAGAAATGTTTTTGTAACCTTTAATGTTATGATTATTATCAAGAATAATTATCATTTTTGCATTCTTAGAATATTACATATATTTAAAAATTTCAAATAATGTTATATTTTGGTGAAAAAGTAAATGTAACCCTGAAACATTTTTGTAACCTTTAAATAACAGTGTAATCAGTGTTGCCAGGTCTGCATTTTTTCAGCAGAATTGAGCTACTTTAACACTGTTGGCGCGGGTTGTTTTTCATGTCCGTGGATTTAAACGACCCCAAAAATGTCATTTAGCCCCTGGAATGTGAATTTACCAAAGAACGTGTATTTTACACCCTTCGAAACACGATTGGGCTAGTTTTGAGCTCGTTTTGAGAAGCAATTGGGTGGATTTTGTTGTGAAAACATGGCAACCCTGCTTATAATCATGACAAAAACAACAACAACCAAAACAAACAAACAAAATGGACATTTTAATGTTTTAGAAACAGTTCAAACAAGGTTTTCACGTATTTCTAACCTAAATTTGTAATCTGGATATTGTTACAACTATGCATGAAAAATCTTCATTAAACGCTGATCCTAAAACCAGCCTGATTATACAGTTTTTCTGGCTAAGAGCATTTTGTGTATTCCTAATTATGATCGTAATGGACCAACATCTCCATCAAACAATCATCATGTGATCAAATATGCTGATGTCTGTGGATTTTGTGTGTTTATGAATCACTAATTGAAATAAAGACACTTGAGAGAATCGTGTGAAGATTAATGATTCTTCTTCTCTCTGAATACAACAATCTCTCAGGATTTTCTCATTGAATAAAAGGACTATATAATGACGGCTAATCATTTCTGTAATGTAGACGAGGATGAACAGAGAAGCTGAGTGAAGTTTATTTAATAATGATATTCCAAAAAAACAAACTATTTTAATCCAAGACATGAAACAAAACATAAGCTATTAGATTATTAAACAATTAATGTAATAATATAATTAACTAATGTCAACAAACAGAACCTTACTGAATTTGTCCAAGATATTATATACACTATAGAACTTTATAAAATTAAATGAATACTTTTATGCATCAAGGATGCATTAAATCAATCAAAAGTGGCAGTAAAGACATTTCTGATGTTGCAAAAGACTAAAATAAATGCTGTTCTTTTGCACTTGCTATTCATTTGTGAATCCTGAAAAATAAAATCTTTGACGGTTTCCACAAAAATATTGTGCAGCACAACTGTTTTCAACATTGATAATAATCAGAAGTGTTTTGTTGAGCAGCAAATCATTATATTAGAATGATTTCTGAAAGATCATGTGACACTGAAGACTGGAGTAATGATGCTGAAAATTCAGCTGCGCATCACGGAAATAAATTACAGTTTAACACATATTCACATAGAAAATGGTTATTTTAAACTTTAATATTATTTTGCAATTTCTAACTTTTTTAAAACTATTATTAATCAGATAAATGCAGCCGTGGTGAGCAGAAGGTGAGCTACTAGCATTAATATTAGTATTTTGAATAGTATTTTGAATTGTTTATTTTTAATATTTTTTATTTAATATTTTAGTATTTTTAAGAGTATTCAATTTTAGTTAAACTTATATTAATTTTTGTTGTTTTTGTCAGATTTATTAATATTGTTAAAATATATCTATATGGTTTTATAAATTGTTTATTTTAGTTTTTGTTATTTTAATACATCAAGTTGAGAAATGAGAAATGACACCTTAACAGCTAGCTAAAAAAAAGTTTCATTTTTTTTTGTTAAGTTTTATTCTATTTTAAAAAGCAAAACTTTACTGAGCAACAAATCAGCATATTAGAATGATTTCTGAAGGATCATGTGACACTGAAGACAAGTAATGATGCTAAAAATTCAGCTTTGATCACAGAAATAAATTACATTTTAACATGTATTCATATAGAAAATGGTTATTTTAAACTTTAATATTATTTTGCAATTTTTACTTTTATTTTTAACTATTTTTGATAGGATAGATGCAGTCTTAGTGAGCAGAAGGTGAGATACTAGAATTAATATTAATATTTTGAATAGTATTTTGAATATTAATATTATTTAATTTAATTTTATTTTAAATTATATTAATTTTGTTGTGTGTTTTTGTCTGTTTTATTATTATTTTTTTTTAAATATATCTACATAGTTTTATTAATTTTTATTTTAGTTTTAGATATTTTAATACATCAAGTTGAGAAATGATGCCTTGACAGCTAGCCAAAAAAAATTACTTTAATATACAGGTGCATCTCAAAAAATTAGAATATTGTGAAAAAGTTCATTTTTTGTTTGTAACTTATTTCAAAACTTATTCCGGCTTTGCTTGACAGTTTTCTCAAGCTTGCGGTCATCCCTGTTGCTTGTGCACCTTTTCCTACCCAATTTCTTCCCTACAGTCAACTTTGCATTTAATATGCTTTGATACAGCACTTTGTAAACAGCCACCTCTTTTTGTAATGACCTTCTGTGACTTATCCTCTTTGTGGAGGGTGTCAGTGATTGTCTTCTGGACCATTGCCATGTCAGCAGTCTTCCCCATTATTGCGGTTTCAAAGAACAAGAGATACCCGCAATTTATACTGTAGGGATGGACATTTAATGAAACTCAAATGTAAATGTTGTAATATTTTGAGATACAGGATTTTTTTAATGAGCTGTAAGCTCTAATCATCAAAATTAAAACAAAGAAACTTTAGAAATGTTTCACTTTATGTGTAATAAATCTAGAATATATGAAAGTTTCAGTTTTTTTAAATAAGTCACGAACAAAAAATTTTTCACAATATTCAATTTTTTAAATGCACCTGTATATATATAAGTTTTAATGTTCAATTTCAAGAAGCAAAAATTTCTTGAGCAGCAAATCAACACATTAGAATGATTTCTGAATGATCATGTGACTTTGAAGACTGGAGTAACGATGCTGAAAATTCAGCTTTGATCACTGAAATAAATTACATTTTAACACATATTCACATAGAAACAGTTATTTTAAATTGCAATAATGTTTCACAATTTTTACAGTATTTTTGATCATATAAATGCAGCCTTGCTGAGCAGAAGAGACTTCTTTCCTAAATCGTTGCATGCACAAACTCAAATTTTAGACTGGTCAGATGGATATGGCTGCAGGATATATCTCTTCCAAAGCCTTAAAGAACCTTGTCTCATGTTTTAAGCTTCAGTAGTTCAGAGATATCCACAGATTCAGAGCATTTTTATGGGCAAAACGATCCAGCAGGGACGCTGCAGCAGATCAAGGCTGGAGGTCTGAGGAGAAACGACACCAGACAAAGCGACATAAAGACTTCTCGTCTTCTGCCGGCAGCGTCTGAAGCGTCTGTTTGAACGAGCTCTCGTATCCCTGCTGCAGCGTCTGATCCTTTCAGATAGAAATTCAGCTGACATTTTATGTAATCTCAAGGCTAAATATTTCTGTCATAAAGACAGACTTAAGAGAATGATCTGCTCAGAAGATGTTGGCGATTGCAGATAACAGAGCCCATTTGAAGGCTGAAAGTTCATTACATCCTCAGGTCATTGTAAGAGACTGTTTTTCATCCCTTTCTTTTCATCTTTCCTATGTTATATTATCTACAAATGCTGCTTTGGAGCAAAACCGAATGTAGCATAACTGAATTGAACTGATCCTGAATTTAACTAAAATACAGTTTAAAAGTTCTTCTGCTCATGAAGGCTGCATTTAGTTGATCAAAAATACAGTAAAAACTGTGAAATATTATTAGCATTTAAAACAGCTGTTTTCTATGTGAATATCTGTTAAACTTTATTTTATATTATAGTTAATGGTTATTATTTCAAGTAACATTTTTTCTTATGTATTTTTTTTTTTTAAATCAGCTTTGATCACAGCAATAAATCATATTTGAACATATATTCACATAGAAAACAGCTATTTTAAAAATACTAATAATATTTCACAATTGTTACATATTTTTGTTTGACTATGAAATATATTTTATATTTTATTGTAATTATTATTTTAATTTAAAGTAACAAAAATCCATTTTATGTTTTTAAAATATAAAAAATATATGTACATATTTTATTTTATTTTAGTTAATGGTTATTTTATTTCAAATAACATTTTCTCTTATGTTTTTGAAAAAAAAAAAAAGCTTTTCTTTTACTCACAGTACATATTTTATGTTTTTAGTTTGATTATGAAATATATTTTATATTTAATTTTAAATAGCTATTAAATAATTTAATATTTCACAATTTTTACAATATTTTTGGTCAAATAAATCCACTTTAAAAGACATTAAAATTGAAAATGACCAGTATTTTTGCATATAAGCTCATTAAATCTCAAAATGTAATGAAAGCTGTAAAAGCTTTTCTTTTATTCACATTACATAAGGGACGACGTTAGAAAGCATTCACATGTTCATTAAAGGGTCCTTCATTCACTTTCATAATGAAGGTTACTGGCAATTACAAGTTTCATAATTCTCTTTCTTTGAACAGAAGAACACGGTGAGGATTTGAAAGCTTATTAAAACACAAAGAAAACTCATAAACACAAACACAAAGCAGCTCTCGGACTCAAACGTGTTTTAATTTGCCGTCTAAATGTGCAGATTTATTCATTCATTTTGAATCCACGCATCCAGTTTATATTATTTACACAGTATGTTTGGTGCACAGCAATTTATTTCTGTTTTTGAGTCTATTTTTCTGCCGTTAGTGAGTTTTGAATGGGGTGACCTTGGTGAATTCAGCAAATCGTCAGGCTGTTACGGCTTTCTTTCTCATCAAGATATTGAAGCAATTTGTTCTGAAGGTTCTGAGGTTCTTGGCACTGAATTAGAGATGAAAAAGGCCACTTTCAACAACATCTTTCTTTTAAGAAGAAGGAGAAGAAGAGAGCAGTTTCTTTTCTCGGTGGGGAATTAGATCCAAACACTGAATCCAAACGCATCCCAATGGCCTTCAGATTCAGACCCAATGCACTTTTGGTTATTATGATCAGATCTTTTGTACAAAATGGTGTGATGTTCTGAACAAGGCTTCTCCTTTTCCTTAGAGTCCTCATTATTATCAGAACGAGCTGGATGGAAAAGACGTCTCAAATACTCAATTATTTTGCATTGCCAAATATTGTCTGAAAATACACTACCAGTTAAAAGTTTATAATAATTAAGATTAATAATAATCAGAAATGTTTATAATCAGCAAATCAGCATATTACAATGATTTCTGAAGGATCATGTGACACTGAAGACTGGAGTAATGATGCTGAAAATTCAGCTTTGATCACAGAAATCAATTACATTTTAACACATATTCACATAGAGAATGGCTATTTTAAACTTTAATATTATTTTATATTTTTTACTTTTTTACTGTATTTTTGATTGAATAAATGCAGCCTTGGTGAGCAGAAGGTGAAAGTATTAATATTAATATTTTGAATTTGAGTTTGTATTATTTGTTTTCATTTTAATTTTAGTAACAATTGTAGTAAATTTTCTGTGTTTTTGTCAGTTTTATTACATTTTTATTTAAATATATCTATATGGTTTTATTAATTTTTCTTTTAGTTATTTTAATACATCAAGTTTAGAAACGGGAAAAGGATATATATATATATTGAAATATATATATAATTAATTACAAAAAATAAATTAATATTTTAAAAACATGAAACTGATTTGTTTTATTTTAAATTAAAATATTAACTAAAATAAAATATAAAATATATTTCACAGTCAAACTAAAAACGTGAAATATGTACTGCTTTTTTTCAAAAACCTAAGAAAAATGTTACTTGAAATAAAATAACCATTAACTAAAATGTAAAATGAAATATAAAAAATAAACTATATATATATATATATATATATATAAAATATTTTAACATGAAATTAATTTTTGTTACTTTAAAATAACATAATAATGACAATAAAATACAAAATATATTTCATAGTCAAACTAAAACATGAAATATGTTTTTGTTACTTGAAATAAATAAACCAAAATAAATAAAAGAACTAATACAAAAATTAAAACTAAAATTTAACTATTATATAAAATATTATAAATATGCTATAATTAAAAAAAAAAAATATATATATATATATATATATATATACATATACATATATATATATATATATATACACACACACACACACACACACACATATATATATATATATATACACTACCGTTCAAAAGTTTGGGGTCAGTAAGACTTGTAATAGTCTTTAAAGAAGTCTCTTATGCTCATCAAGGCTGCATTTATTTGATTAAAAATATACAAAAAAAAAAACAGTAATATTGCAAAATGTTTTTACAGTATAAAATAATGTTTTTTATTTTAACATACTTTAAAATAGAATTTATTCCTGTGATGAAAAGCTGAATTTTTATCAGCTGTTACTCCAGTCTTAAGTGTCACATGATCCTTCAGAAATCGTTCTAATATGCGGATTTATTATTAGAATTATCAATGTTGGATAATATCAACAGTTGTGCGGCCAAATATTTTTTGGAACCTGTAATTTTTTTTTCAGGATTCTTTCATGAATAACAAGTTTAAAAAGTACAGTGTTTATTCAAAATATAAATATTTTATAACAATGTAAATTATTTATTATTAACTTTTAATAAACTTTTAATTATTAACTTAATACATCCTTGGTGAATAAAAGTATTAATTTCTTAAAAAAAAAAAAAAAATGCACTGACCCCAAACTTTTGAACAGTAGTGTATATATATATATATATAATGAATATAAAAATATTAATAAAAACTATATATACTAAAATAACACTGATTTTAATATGTTGGTTTGCTGCTCAAATTTTATTTTATGTTTTCTTGTTTTCACTTTAAATTTAGTTAAAGTTTTAGTAATTTTTTGTGTATCGATTATTTAAAACCAAACCAAATGATTTTTTTTTCTTTGGCAACTACTTAAAAATAAAATAAAATAAAATAATGCATTTTATTTCAGTTATCATTTATTTATTTTAAGTAACATTTTTAATTTTAGGTTTTAGGTTTGCTGCTCAAGAAACTGTTCTGATTATTATCAGTGTTGAAAACAGTTGTGCTTCTAACTTTTGTGGAAACTGTCATACATTTTATTTTTCATGATTCACAGATGAATAGAAAAGAACAGCATTTATTTGAAACAGAAATCTTTTAGAACATTATAAACGTCTTTACTGTCACTTTTCATCAATTCAGTGCGTCCTTGATGAATAGAGGTTTTCAATTTTCTTTCACCAGTGGCGTAAATAAGATCCTCACGCATTAATACGTTTCGAGTGACTCACCTAACACTCCTAACCGGTAGTTAACGGTGACGACGATCACATTGCCGTAGCTGGCGAGGATGCTGCCGTCGATCATGTTCCCCGTTCCCTCGACGTACGAGCCGCCGTGAATGTAAACCATGACCGGCTTCAAGCCCGTGTCATCATGCGCATCTGAAAAACAACCAACAAACACAGTCTGTTAAGAGAACAGGCAGAAATAAAAACTCTGTTATTAAGTTGGCTTGAGAAAACCAACTTACTGCAATCCGACTTAAACTTACAGTTATTATTATTGTTATTATTATTATTATTCTGAGACTAAAATTTCGGACTCTCTCTTTTAGAGCTTTAACTCTACAAACTCCAAACTCAGCCCAGATCTTCAGACTGATCTGACGATTTTCTTAAAACTGACGAAAAACTGGGAAAAATCCCATAGACTTACATTGACGGAATGTTCAAATGAGCAACACTCTTCAAACTACAACTGACAAAACTCCCAGAATCCCTTGAGACTCAATCAAACTTCCCTTCTATGTACTGTATTTATAATCCATTCATACGCATTCAAACTAACTTGCTAATCATGCTAGGATCATGTTAACAACCTGCTAATAACTTGCTTATCATGCTAACAACATGGTGATCATGCTAGAAAAATGCCAGTCATGCTAAATCACGCTAGCAATGTGCTATTAACTTGCTAATCGTGCTAACAAAGCTAGTAACATGCTAATAACACCACAATAATGTTAACAACAAGCTAGTAACACGCTAATCATGTTAGAAAATGGCTAGAAACTTGGTAATCATGTTAGAATCATGCTAGCAATGTGCTAGTAACTTGGAAATCATGTTAACAACATGCCAGTAACTTGCTAATCATGCTAGAAACGTGCCAATCATGCTAAACCATGTTAGCAATGTGCTATTAACTTGATAATCATGCTAACAACATGTTAGTAAAATGCTAATCATGTTAGAAAAATGTTAGTAACTTGCTAATCATGCTAGAATCATGCTAACAACATGCTGGTAACATGTTAATAACCCCACAATAATGTTAACAACAAGCTAGTAACATGCTAATTATGTTATAAACATGTTAATCATACTAGAATCATGCTAGCAACTTGCCAATCATGCTAGAAACATGCTAGCAACATGCTAATCATGATAGAAACATGCTAGCAACATGCTAGTAACTTGTTAATCATGTTAAAACATGTTAGAAACATGCTAACAACTTGCTAGTCATGCTAGAAACATGCTAGCAACATGTTAGTAATATGCTAATTGTGACAGAAACATGCTAACAACATGCTAGTAACTTGCTAATCATGTTAGAAACATGCTAGCAACTTGCTAATCATGCTAGAAACAGGCTAGCAACATGCTAACCATGATAGAAACATGCTATCAACATGCTAGTAACTTGTTAATCATGTTAAAACATGCTAGAAACATGCTAATCATGTTAGAAACATGCTAACAACTTGCTAGTCATGCTAGAAACATGCTAGCAACATGTTAGTAATATACTGATTGTGACAGAAACATGCTAACAACATGCTAGTAACTTGCTAATCATGCTAGAAACATGCTAGCAACATGCTAATCATGATAGAAACATGCTAGCAACGTGCTAGTAACTTGGAAATCATGCTAACAACGTGCTAGTAATATTTTAATAACACCACAATAATGTTAACAACAAGCTAGTAACATGCTAGTTATGTTAGAAACATGCTAATCATACTAGAATCATGCTAGCAACATGCTAGTAACTTGCCAATCATGCTAGAAACATGCTAACAACTTGCTAGTCATGCTAGAAACATGCTATCAACATGTTAGTAATATGCTAATTGTGACAGAAACATGCTAACAACATGCTAGTAACTTGCTAATCATGTTAGAAACATGCTAGCAACATGTTAATATGACATAACCATGCTAGCAACATGTTAGTAACATGATAATCATACGAACAACATGCTAATCAGGTTAAAAACATGTTAGCAACATGCTAATCATGCTAGAAACATGCTATCTATCTGACAGACTGTATTGCCTTAAAAACATTCAAGATTTAAGCTTCAACACTATTTTAAACTTCAGACTATTTCAGACTGAAAAACATCAAACTTAAACTTTTTAAACGCATAAAACGTATACATTTTTCAAACTTTTTGGTCCGGCTTTCTCAAGCCAACTTTAAGTTTGTCTTAAACCTTTTAATCTAGTTTATTTATAGTGTTACTGTGATGAACAATTAAAAAATGACGGCATACGGGTTTGAAGGAACACTACCAAAATGTTTTTTTTCTGAACGGTTCCATTAATTCATCTCGTCTGTGTGCATTTAGAGGAAATGTATTCAAGTTTTTGTACTTAATAGAGTGGACTGAGGTCATTACTGGGCGTTTCCTCATGAGCTTTTAGCCGCTGGTGTTTTATATCACGTCCATTAAGTCATTATGGTCTCCATTAGGCAGAAGATTTAAAACAGAAAACACTGGAACGCTGTGGAAAACTGGGCTTTTTTATTCACTACTGAGGGCAGGACAAAACCCAGACAATTATGAAAAACTGCTGTTGTTTCCATTAAGTATGAAATATGAAACCGCATTTAATGAGAAAGAGGATGTTTACTGTTGTGATTTACTGTGTTTCCCCTGAGCATTAATAAAAGCTTCCAATGAAAACCCAGTTTGATCAAACCATTCTCATGTTAATTAAAATCAACTTAAGCAAAGATTATCTTCACATAAACAGCATTAAAGGAAACGTTTATATAACAGCTGGTGTGAATGTCTCCTCTTCATCATTTTTAACCTTGTAAAGCTACTGAATCATCATTTCTAAGGTCTCTAAATGATCAAAGGTTTTTTTAATCAAGCTTTTTTATTGTACACGTAAACATCCACTTTCAGCTGGTACTTTGTGCATTTTTGCTGTCAAATCTTGACCGATTTTTTTATCAAGTAAACGTAGATTTATATTATAAGCATCAGAATTTCATATAAATATCAGCATCTGCACCCAGTTGGATATTTTTGCTCAGTTTGAGTCTCTGCATAAAAATTAGATCCATTTTTTTCCCTCCATTTTCTCACTTGATCAGATCATATGAGCAATAAAAGACTGATGGATCAAATCTGAAAACAACAAAACATATTAGACACAGATTTTGTCTAAAGCTTATTTAACTGTTCCCTATAATAATAAATAAATAAACTGTTGCTTTATCAGTAATGATAAACAATGTCTGTTTTTAATTTTTAGTGAATTCGAAACATGCATAAAAAAACATCTTTAATGTGATCACTAAGTTGTAATAATTATATATAATACAGTACTTTACAAATGCTTTGTAGATATCAAAATCCTTCAGTTTACACAAACATCAATATAAATATTGAAAAAACAAAACAAAACAAACAACAAAAAAAAAAAAAAGTTTTTTAATTTACTTTCTTTCAAGTCCATCAACTAGCATGTGAATTTGTTAATTGTCTTCAAAGTCAGTGTTATTTTAATATCATTTAGGTACTATTACGGTTTTGGTTAATACTTTTCATTAGATTTTATTTTTATGTTTTTTGTTTTCACTTTAAATTTAGTTCAAGGTTTTTTTTTTTCATATTTGTAAATTTTATTACCTTTTAAATATCGGTTTTATTCAATTTAATTTATTATTTTTAGTTGTTATTTCCAGTTAAAGCAAATGAAAATTTTGCTTTGGTAACTACTTGAAAATTAAATTAAATTAAATTAAATTAAATTAAATTAAATTAAATTAAATTAAATTAAATTAAATTAAAATTACATGCAAGTAACCCCAAGACAAAACCTAATCCTAACCATATAGTAAAGCCAAATTAATATTACTCAGTACTTAAATGTACAATTACACTGTAAAAAGGATCCCTAAAATAAATAAAATAAAACATAAAATAAAATAAAATAAAATAAAATAAAATAAAATAAAATAAAATAAAATAATTAAATTAAAATTAAAATTAAAATTAAGTAACCTCAAGCCAAAACCTAAACCTAACCCTAATCATATGGTAAGTACAAGTATGGTAGTTAATTAATATTACTCAGTACTTAAATGTATTCTTAAACTGTAACAAAGACACCTAAAAATAATAAAATAAAATAAAATACATTTTATTTCAATTAGCACTGGTTTTATATTAAGTATTTAGCTTTAATTATTTATTTATTTTTTATGGCTTTAGTTTTATTTTCATGTTAGTTAACCATAATAACCCGAAAGGACCTAAAACCTGAGACACCGTGAACAGTGAACAAACCTTGCATGACCGACACTTTTGAGTCCTACATCTAATGTTTTGTTTTCCGCCTCTGTTCATCACGCGTTTCATTATGTTCTGCTCCTCGAGGCGATGCGTTGCGTTACTGATGAATCTACTAGAGCGTCACACTTTGGACATCAACTGCAAAAATCATAAATCCGTCTCCTTAGGGAACAAACAGCGTATTTAGTTTCTGTCTATATGAAAAACAAGCAGTGACACGCACAAATAAGATCATGGCAATCCCATGAATGCATGCATATAATGATGAAACGGCTCCGTTCCAACAGCTAGTGAGCTGCCTAAGTAGACAGCATGTTAAGGCGTCACAGACACGCTTCTGTTTTACATATTAAAGCAGTATTTTATCCATCCTTTGTCAAGGAGTCAATCCTATGTGAATCATAAGTATCATGAGTCTATCTGTAGCAACAGCCAAAAATACACTGTATGGGTCAAAATGATCAATTCTTCTTTTATGCCAAAAATCATTAGGATATTAAGTAAAGATCATCTTCCATGAAGATATTTTGTATATATTTTTATTTCCTACTGTAAATATATCAAAACTTAATTTTTGATTAGTAATATGCATTGCTAAGAACTTCATCTGAACAACTTTAAAGGTGATTTTCTCAATATTTGGATTTTTTTGCACCCTCAGATTCCAGATTTTCAAATAGTTGTATCTCATTCAAACCACACATCAATGGAAAGCTTATTTATTCAGCTTTTATAGGATGTACAAATATCAATTTCAAAAAAAAAATTTACCCTTATTTTGTAGTCCAGGGTCACATATTGCAAAAAGTCTGTGCAAGGATAAAGGATGAAAACTGCTGATCATAAATATAAGTCATTCAATTCCAAGAAACATGTATAAATAAAAATAACATAATTATATATTATATATATTTTTCTGAACTTTCTTTTTTTCGTAAGCATACACTGATTTGTTTTGCTTAAGACCTTTATACATAATTGAAAAATGGGCAGAACATTTCTGGACACTACCAGAATTTTGGACTTTCCAGGATTTTTTGGAAGCTTTTGGAAAATTTTGTGAATTTTTATAAACTTTTAGAAAGTTTATGGAAATTTTGTGAATTTTTATAAACTTTTAGAAAGTTTATGGAAATTTACTGGAAATTTTCCACCCCTTAGCAACCCTACAGAAATTGCATATTTCATAAATGAATACACTCAAATATCACTCAAATACTGAAAAAAAAAAAAAAAAAAAAAACACTACAACCATAAATAAATGCTTTTCTATTTACTTTCTTTCAAAAGTCCATCAACTAACATGTGGATTTGTTAATTGTCTTCAAAGTCAGTGTTATTTTAATGTAATTTAGTTACTATTATGGTTTTTGTTAATACTTTTGATAAGATTTTATTTTTGTTTTCTTGTTTTTACTTTAATTTTTTTTTTGTTAAAGTTTTAGTAATTTTTTGTTACAACCTTTTAAATATCAATATCAGTTTTATTCATTTTAATTTATTAGTTTTAATTATTATTTCAAGTTAAACCAAATGAAAATTTAACTTTGATAACTACTAAAACATAAAATTAAATAAATAAAATTAAATATAAAATAAAATAATCAAATCAAATCAAATCAAATAATAAAACTAGATAAAAAAGTTTGTCAAGACAAACTTCAAGTTGGCTTGAGAAAGCTGGACCAGGATCGTTTAAAGTAGTTTAAAAAGATTAAAATTTGAATGCAGTCTTTCAGATAAATAGATAATTCCCATGTTGTTAGTATGATTCTAGCATTATTAGCAAGTTGTTAACATGTTGCTAGTCTGTATCTAGCATGATTAGCATATTGTTAACATGTTTCTAGCTTGGTTAGCAAGTTCCTAGTGTGTTGCTAGCATGATTAAGTTGTTATGTTGCTAGTCTGTTTCTAGCATGATTAGCAGGTTGTTAACATGTTTTTAGCATGGTTAACAAGTTGTTACAGTGTTGCTAGCATGATTAGAAAGTTCCCAGCATGTTTTTAACATAATTAACAAGTTCCTAGCATGTTTGAACATAATTAGCAAGTTGCTAGCATGTTTCTAGCATGATTAGCAATTTTTACTAGCATGTTTCTAGCTTGATTAGCAAGTTCCTGGTGTGTTGCTAGCATGTTCATAGCATGATTAGCAGGTTGCTAGCTATTTAATAAAATAAAATAATAAAATAACACGTAAATTACCCCAAGCCAAACCCTAATCCTAACCCTAAGCATGTAGTAAGTACATGTAGTTAATTAATATTACTTAATATTACTTAAATGTATAATTACACTGTAACAAGGACACCTTAAAATAAAATAAAATCTGAAATGAAATTCATCAAATGAAAAAATATATATGTATGTATGTATATGTATATATAATGTTCAAAAGTTTGGGGTCACTATTTTTTTTTAAAGAAATTAATACTTCAATTAATACTTCGATCATTCATCAAGGAAGCATTACAGTCAGTAATGAAGTAAAGACACTTTCTGTTCATCTGAAAAATATAATGCATGATGGTTTCCACAAAAATATTCATCAGCACAACTGTTTTCAACATTGA
Organism: Labeo rohita; assembly: GCF_022985175.1. Classification (NCBI taxonomy): domain Eukaryota; kingdom Metazoa; phylum Chordata; class Actinopteri; order Cypriniformes; family Cyprinidae; genus Labeo; species Labeo rohita. Next base: position 36,933,427 of record NC_066877.1, on the reverse strand, counting down.
TAATAATCAGAAAAGCTTCTTGAGCAGCAAATCAGCATATTAGAATGATTTCTACAGAATCATGTGACGCTTAAGACTGGAGTAATGATGCTGAAAATTCAGCTTTGATCACAGAAATAAATTACAGTTTAACAGATGTTCAATAGAAAATGGTTATTTTAAATTGTGAAAATATTTCTAAATTTTACTGTATTTATGAAATAAATACAGACTTTGTGAGCAAAAGAAGCTTGTTTTAAAAACTGACCCCAAACGTTTGAACAGTGGTGTGTGTGTGTGTGTGTATTTTTACGCCGTACCTTCCTCTGTGGGCACGTAGACATTCAGGTACAGACAATCTTCGCTCTGCTCGTGCACGTACGTCGCGACCGTGTCCAGGTTTGCGGTAAACCACACCGGTAACATGTCGGTGAGCAGCAGCCGGTCCTCCAGATACTGCGGACACACCGGAGCGAACTGCGTGGCGTTCCTGATGCCGGGCCAGGACGCGGGCGGCTCCGGTGCCTGAAAGCGGCGCTCTCCGGTAGGGGGCATCGCATACGGGACGCCCAGATACTGCTCCACGGGGCCCAAGATCTCACTGGGCAGCGCCACCCTCAATCCACGCAGCTTCCCGTAGTTTGTGGTGACGGTGGTGAATTGTGCTTGCTGACAAATGACGAGCGTAACTCCCCAAACCACAGACACGATCTGAAGGATCATTCTGAGACAAAACATGGTGAAAGCAGTAGGAAGCAAAGGCGTAATCCTCACAAATGTGCAAGTGCAGATCTGTTAATCCAAAGCGAGAGCAAACGCGGCACGGATCCTCTTCAGGCGAGCTCCTTCCGTGGCTGATGTTGGGCTGGTTTGTCTGTCGGAGCGTCGGCCCTCGTGTTGACAGAGACGGTGCCTGCCATGTTTTAGAAACACGAGTATATCCTGATTTAATTCCAGTCAGATTGAGCCACCTGTGGGACAGAGAGGAGCACAATGAAATTATTATTTATACCAGAAATATACTCAATATGGCTGGGCAAGATTCACTGTAAATATGGGTTAAGGACAAAAAGGGTTTTCATGCATCAAAACAATAAACGTTTAATGTTTTCTGAGCCAAAAATAATGACTATCATACATTTTTACCATGATATAGAGAAAATGTTGTTTAGTGTAACAACAGTTCATGCAAGAAAAACTCTTGTCAAGAATATTTACATCCAGAATCATTAGATGACATTAAAAGACATTTAAAGATCACATTTCAGCACTCAGTTTATATAATAGTTTATATAATATATGTGTAGATAAATACACACACATAAAGTACATTTTTTCTGTGTATATGTATTTATATTTATATAACTGATGTTACATATAAATATTTTTAATATATAAACATAGATTTTTCTTAAATTAATACATGCATGTGTGTGTTCTTATATATATGTAATAAATATACACAGTACACACACATATATTATGTAAACAAAAAATAATATTTTTGACAGCAATCGTTTGACAGCACTATTTAATAAATAAATAAAAAAAACCCAGTATGTTAGTAAGTACAGGTCAGAATAAATATGTTTTTTCATTTTTAGATAATTATTTATCTTACGCTGAATGAAAATGGAACATTATTTCACCCACATTTTGACATTTTATTTTTTATTTTCATTTCTTTACAAACAGTAAAGTGTTTAATTTTACTATTTTTTTTACTATTGTATTTAATATGCTTTCTATGTATATAAAATCACTTTTGTAAATTTAATTTGATGTGGACACCAAAAAGCGATGTTTATATGCAGTATACATAAATAAATAATAGACATAAATCAGAATTTTGACTTCATATCTTGCAATTCTATTTTTTGTTTGCTTCCACCATGGAATAAAAAAATAAATAAATAAAAAAGTTAATTGTGACTTTATTTCATCATTCATGATTTGTATAATTTTGATAATTTTTGTTTGTAACTTATTTCAAAAACTGAAACTTTCATATATTCTAGATTCATTACATGTAAAGTAAAACATTTCTAAAGTGTTTGTTTTAATTTTGAAGATTAGAGCTTATAGCTCATGAAAGTCAAAAATCCAGTATCTCAAAACATTAGAATATTTCCTAAGATCAATCAAAAAATGGATTTGCAAAAAAACAGAAAAGTTCAAGTTCTTTAATGTATGTTCATTTATGCACTCAATACTTGGTGAGCAGCACAAATGACAGCATCAGTGAAGTGTGGCATGTGAGCGATCAGCCTGTGGCACTGCTGAGGCACTATTGAACCTTCAGATCATCTGTATATTGTTGGATCGACTGTTTCTCATCTTTCTCTTGAAATAGTTTCAGTTTTTTAACAAAGTTACAAACAAAAAATTTACTTTTTCATGATATTCAATTTTTTTGAGATGCACCTGTATACATAGTGTATATATAATATATGCAGCATAAAGAAAATAAACTGAACTCTGAGATATAAACTTAGAATTCTGTCTTTTTCAAAAGTTTACATCTTGCAATTCAGAATTTTTTTCCACCCCTGAATAAAAAAAAAAATTCAAAAACGTAATTGCAATTTTTTTTCTCATAGTTGAAAGTTTGTCTCAAAATTTTGCTTTTCAAAAAAGTCTGAATTGTGAAATATAATCGCGAAATTGCAAGAAAAAGTCCAGACTGTGAGATAGTTACTTTCTATTTCATTTTCTATAAATTCTCACTTCAACAATAATGTAGCATCTGTCTTTAAAAATAAATAAATAAATAAATAAATAAATAAAACTGAATCTGTGCTCTAAACCATTAAAGCTTTACAACAACTATAAAACATTAAAATCACCGCAATATTAACACACTGATCTTAGACCAGTCAGAATCAGTAAGTAAATATTGTAATGATTTTAATGTTTTTATTTCGCCTTTAAGTTTCATTATCTTTCCTTGTATAATGACTACTAAACTTCAAATGATAAAATGACTGAAAAACAAAATCTTTTCAAGTTCAGAGCAAATTCACAAATATACACAGATATACACTACCACTTCTTGAAAGAAACTAATAGTTTTATTAAGGAAGGATGCTTTGAAATGATCAAACTGATCAGTTATAAGTTTCCAAAGTATTTATATTTAAAATAAATGCTGTTCTTTTGAACTTTCTCTTCATCTGTGAATCCTAAAAAATAAAATGTACCACAGTTTCCACAAAAATATTGACTGTTTTCAACATTGGTAATAATCAGAAATGTTTGTTGAGCAGCAAATCAGCATATTAGAATGATTTCTGAAGGATCATGTGACACTGAAGACTGGAGTAATGATGCTGAAAATTCAGCTGCGCATCACAAAAATAAATTACATTTTAACATAGATTCACATACAAAGCAGTTATTTTAAGTTATAATATTATTTCAATTTTTTTACAGTATTTTTGAACAAATAAATGCAATCTTGGTGAGCAGAAGAGACACAAGATTAAGTTTATTTACTCTTATTTACTGTCATCTCATCTTTGTCTGATCAAAACGTCTTTAAACTGTAGAGACTCACTAAAAATGCTGTCTCTGGTTAATAAATATCATCTCTTTTAGTTAAAAACACCAACCAGGTTAAACTGTTAGCATCCTGTCTGAATGAAAACACAAATACGGTTGCTATAATATCTCAAAAAGCCCCTGCTAATTTGTCATGTGTCTCCTTTAGAATCTCAAACACCTTATCAGCGCATCAACCATCATTCACGAGAGACCCAAAAGCATCATTTAGCGTATCCGCCCCTGCATTTCAATGCATTCGTCACTCCTAAAACATCGCAATGTCTAACCGCAAAGCCAAACCATAATACTGAGATTCTAATGGCGTTTTTGTGCCGACGGAGCGGCTGTGAAAAACACACTCAGCTTTGTGTTTTCCATCCATTAAAATGAATGAAATGTTCAGTGGCTTCGCTGGCAGGGAGAAAAGTCCAGGCTCTCTAATAACGCGGGCCGTATAAATCTGGCACATTCATTCAGCAGTCATCTGAACGCTCAAAGCCATTAACAAAGCTGTCAGCCAGACATCTGCAGCGCTTAGCACATCTCATCTGTGGGTGTCCACTTACGTAATGTTGAGCAACACGGCCATTCACCACAAAAATATATTATTCATGAGGATCCTCGTCTCGTTTTACACTTTAAATGTCTAAACATCCTTACATAGCATGAAAGATTTATCTATAAACAAAACAGAATGAAATATTAAAGCTTGTTTTCAGAAACTCTACAAAAAAAATAAAAAATACAAAAAAATGCAAACACAAAATACACATATATTCCAGATGGACTCTGACAAAAAGGCTTAATATCAAATTTGCATCTCTGATAAATATTTTGCTGTATTATCTCAATATTTGTACAGGACAAAACGACAAAATAAATAGTGATTTTGGCAGTGTAAATAAGCAAAATAAGAGTAACTTTTGTTATAAATTACAGATTTGTGTATTTGCATTGCTGCTTAAAAACATTGCAATATTTGTAAGAATAAATAAGAATAAACTGTGTCTTTTTGCAGTGTAAAGCTGAAGCAAAATAAGAATAATTTCTATATATATATATATATATTTTTTTTTTAAATTACATAAAGTGTGAGTTGCGCATTTAATTTTTTTTTCAGTAAACCTATGTTGTATATAAAGACATTAAGCATAAACATGAGAAAACACATGAAATAAACATAAATGAAAATAAAATGCAAAGACAAAATAAACGTATATTCCGGATATTAAGAATAAACAAGTTGAAATAAACCTAATTTTAAAAAATGCAGTCAAAATAAAATTAAAATAAATAATAATAAATAATAATAATAAATAGTAAAAAAATAAATGAATAATATTATTTATTTATTTTTTACAAATTACATAAAGTGTGAGTAGTGAATCTGAATTGCTGAGAAAACAACAAGAGAAAACAAGTGAAATAAAACTAAATGAAAATAAAAGGCAAAGACAAAAAAAAACTTATATTCCAGATATTAAGCATAAACAAGCTGAAATAAACCTAATTAAAAAAAAAAAATACAAAGTCTAAATATTAAATTTGCTTCATACTTTTGGGATGTTGCAATATTTTTATAAGAATAAATATGAATAAATTGCCATGTTGCACTGTAAGCAAGTTAAAAGGAAATATGAGTAACTTCTATTTAAAAAAATAAAAAATAAAATAAAGTGTAAGCTGTGCATTTGAATTGCTGAATTGAAATAGGTTTTTTTTTGTTTGTTTTTTTAGTAAATCTATGTTGTATATAAAGACATTAAGCTTAAACAAGAGAAAGCATGTAAAATAAACCTAAATGAAAATAAAATGCTAAGGCAAAATAAACTTATATTCCAGATATTAAGCATAAACAAGCTGAAAAAAAAATGCAGTCAAAATATTAAATTATTAAATTTTGCATGTAAAGCTGAAGCAAAATAAGAATAATTTCATTTTTTTTTTGACAAATTACATAAAGTGTAAGTTCTGCATTTATTTATTTATTTTTTTTTTAGTAAATCTATGTGTATAAAGACATTGAGCATAAACAAGAGAAAACATGTGAAATAAACCTAAATAAAAATAAAATGCAAAGGAAAAATAAACTTATATTCCAGATATTAAGCATAAACAAGTTGAAATAAACCTAATTTAAAAAAAAATGCAAAGTCAAAATATTACATTTGCTTCTTACTTTAGGATGTTGCAATATTTATAAAAAAAAATGAATAAACTGTATATTTTTAGTGTAAACAAGCTGAAGTAAAATATGAGTAACTTCTACTTTTTACAAATTACATAAAGTGTGAGTCGTGCATTTGAATTGCTGATTTTTTCAGTAAATCTATGTTGTATATACAGACATTAAGCATAAACAAGAGAAAACAAGTGAAATAAAACTGAATTAAAATAAAATGCAAAGACAAAATAAACTTATATTGCAGATTCTCTGACAACAAGCCAAAAATATCAAATTTGCTTCTTGCTTTAAGTATGTTTAAATATTTGTACAGTACAAGAAGATGGAAGTAAAAACAAATAGTGACATTTTGCAGTGTGAACAAGCTGAAGCAAAAACTATTAATTTGTTATAAATTACACAAGGTTTAAGTTGTGCATTTGTACATTCTGCTTTTTCAGAGAATCTATCTTGATTATAAAGATGTTAAGCATAAATAAGTAATAAGTGAAATGAAAATGCTAAGAAAAAACACACTTATATTTCAGATAGATTTTCTGACAACAAGCCTTAATATTAAATTAGCTTCTTGCTTTAAGAATGTTTAGACATTTGTACAGACCAAAAACTAAAGTTGGACGTTTTTTTTTGTTTTTGTTTTTTTTGCAGAGCAAGCTAAATAAGAACATTAACTTTTAATTTGTTATAAATTGAATTAAGTTTGAGTTAGTTGTGCATTACGTAAGCAAGAGCATTACATAAACTACTACTGAGCTTACATGAATCAAATCAAGGCAGAATTAAAGGTGCTATAAATCGTGTCTCTGTTGGCTGGTGTCAGAAAGCATCAAGCTGTGTGGAAATTTAATTTTCAGGAATATAATATTCTAGGATTCAGGCACAACAAACACAAAACTTTTAATTAGTTTTTTACACAAAACCTTGACAATCACAACCACACTGTTCTTGGCAGGTTCGGACGTGTCGCTGTTTTCACATCGTTCTTTCTCAACTGGCTCAATCCCTACAAAACCAACAAGCTGCTTATTTACAGTCACAATTAAAACCAGCGCTTGTGCTAAAACAAACCTGTTCAGCTTTAACTAGAAAAGATTCCATCAGGTTGTTTGGTTCATGCAGTCCTGTCGATTATGGCGCTTGCAACACCAAGGTCATGGGTTTGATTCCCAGCGAATGTATAGCTTGAAAGTCACTTTGGATAAATGCATAAATGTAAATTTGTTTCAGTTGAGATGCAGAGATAAATTTGGGATTTGAATGTAAGAATAGCATCAGTTTTCATGACTTTTCCCAGTAATTTGTGATTAAAGCAATAGTTTAGCCAAAAATGAAAATGTGCTGACAATGTGCTCACCCTCAGTTCATCCAAGATTAGGATGAGTTTGTTCCTTCATCAGATTTGTAGAAATGTGTCATTCCATCACTGTCTCACCAATAGATCATCTGCAGTGAATGGGTGCCGTCAGAATGAGAGTCCAAATAGCACATCACAATAATCCACACCACTCCAGTCCATCAGTTCACATCTTGAGAAGACAAAAGCTGAAACAAAACCATCATTAAGACCTTTTTAACTAAAATACATTGAGTCCATAATCCATAATAACACTTCCTCCAGTAAAAAAGTTCATCTCCTGTTGTCTCTCACATCAAAATCCAGCCACATATTTGTTTAGAGCTGTTTTGGCTTGTAAACGGTGCTTGATCTGTGCAGATTTCTCTCCTGATTCAGACCAGACCACTTTTTCACTGGAGGAAGTGTTATCATGAATTATTACCATTTTAAATTAGCCTTTATTTTTGTATTTTCAATTTTAGTAATTTTCTAATGTGCTTTTTTTATTAAATATTTCTATTTATCTTATTTTTTATTTCCATTTTAGTTTTGGTAATTTACTTAATTTAAACTTATTTACAACATTTTAAATATTATTTTTTTATTATGAAAAACTTGATAAATAGTTTTTAGAAATTTTAGTTTTATATTGTTGTTTTTTATTCATATTTTTTATTTCATAATATTTCATTGATTTTTGTTCTAGTTTTAGTTTTAGTCATTTTAGTGCTTCAAATTAAACATAATTATTTCAATCAGCATTTTTAATTTTTCATACAAGTTTTTTAAGTTTAAGTTCATCATATAATATTTATATTTTATTTTATTTAAGCTTTATTTTAATTAATGAAAACGGTTTTAGGAAACAGTCATTTCCTGAAGTTAAAATTCCATTCACAGTCTCTATGAAGAATTTTATACTATCGATTATGGACCTGCATTTTAGCATGGTTTGAAGTTCAAAATGTCTTAACGATGGATTTGTTTCAGCTTTTGTTTTCTCAAGATGTTAACTGATGGACAGGAGTGGTGTGGATTACTTGTGGATTATTGTGATGTTTTTATCAGATGTTTGGACTCTCATTCTGACGGCACCCATTCACATCCATTGGTGAGACAGTGATGCAATGACACATTTCTACAAATCTGATGAAGAAACAAACTCATCCTAATACCGAATGAACTGAGGATGCAGCAGCAAATTCTCATTTTTGAGCAAATTAGGGATAAGGATTTTCTCTATGCATTCTGCACTCACAATGAGTTATTTCTATCCAAATCTGGTGCACAACCTGCAAACTGCCATCTTTTCTCACAGGTGCAACGAGCACAGAGTCAATCACCTGAGCCATAAATGCCATGTAGCACAGGTGTAGTTACAGCATCAACCAGCAGGGGATCTCTAATGAACACAACCAGCCAAACCCTGAGCCCTTTGAAATAAATGAGCATAACTACATCATATTGCCTGCAGAAATGTCTAAGAGGTCTGGAGAGGTTTGAATGTTATTACATGTTTCCAATAAGTGGTTGTGTGCATATGAGATCATATTATGAGAAATGCATGCAACGGAGTATTATGCATTTGCTTAAACATCATATAATGAAAATACACAGGAAATGGGAGTGAAAAAAAAAAACTGCTATAAACCTGCTTTATGAAGCTTAGAATACAATGTGTGTTTGAAAGAATAGAACTATTTATCCAGAAACAAATGTTCTGTCAGTTTGTACTCACCCTCATGTCATTTCACATTGTTATATTTTTCTGTGGCGCACAAAAAAAGAAATTATCCATACAATAAAGCTCTCAAATCTCATTCTTATTAGGCTGCTATTCTTCACATCGACTACTTTAGAGTTTTGTTTTGTATTTTTTGTCATACACTGAAAAATAGTGTAGGATTTACTTAGAAAATGTTATTGTAGTTTCATTTAGATGCTATATTTTTTATTAATATATATTATATTATTATATAATATATATAATTTTATTTAACTTTAACTACTTTTAGTAATTTTGTTGTATTTTTGTCATTCTTTAGGTTTTTATTTTTTTTTAATTTGTCTATATATTAATTTCAGTTTTAGCTATTTTAGTGCATTAAAATTTCTTCAAATAAGAAGCGTTTCTCACAACTATCTGATTTTTTAAATAAAAAATATATTTTTTAAAAAGCTTTTTATTTTATTTTGGTTAACATTTAATTTTATTTAAAGTATCAAATACTTGGATTATAAATAAATACACTTAAGTTACCCGTCGTAACCCTGCTTTAAAACAACTTTCACTTTAAAATTGCTCATAAAATAAGATAGTTAAAAAAAATAATAAAAAAAATGAGATGCAAAGAAACGGCAGGTAACACATCCTGATGTAGAAAGACTGAACACTTTTTTTTTTTTTTTTTTGCAAAACATTTTCTAATAATCTTTGTAAAAAAATGTTTTTTCAGGGTTGAACAGGTAAATAAAACCTATTTTATTTAAAGGTTATTTCGTTTATTTAAAGTTTGCCAGACGTACATGGTCACTATGGAAAAATACTGTGTGGAGACATGATGATGTGATGTCAAAAATGACAAAATTCTCTTTTTTTTGGTTGAACAATCCTTTCAAACCTGAGGTGATGCTTGCGGCTGTTCTTTTGTGACACTTTTAGAAACTATCTGAAGTGGCTGCTTATCCCTGCGGGTGGCCTTTCAACTCTACTCCTGTCTGCTGAAGCTTTCTGTCCATGTTGGACTCGCATGTTCCTCTTGACACACTTAATAACGATGCACCTGTAATTCACAAACTCACGTTGCAATGCAAATCATCAGATCTCATTTGCCGCTGACAAACGCTGTTGATTTGCAATCAAACTAATGCGCCTCACCTATTTTAAAGGTGATTTAGTCTTCTTTCACATTGCATTTCCGTTCATGCACCATGTAGATGTGCATACTGTAGTACCACCTGGTGGTTTAGAGATTTAATGGTGAGAACATCAAAAGACAGAAAGAATGAATCTAATCTATCTTTATCTAATCAATGATAACCACCAAGATGCACCAAGAACCTCCAGAATGTGTGACATTATTTTTTAAATTCAGGATGTAATTCTCTCAAAAACATCATTTTGAAAGGGAAAAAGATTAAGATACTATCAATAGCAATGCAAGCAAAACCTGTTTATATGATCAACTATTTATTTTAACCCTTTGTTGCAAAGGTCCACTACAATGGTCAGGTCTTCAAAAGCCATTTTTAATCATCTAAACCCATAATTACATATGACTATACTCTTTATAGTGTGTTTTTATTTATAAAAACATGGGTGAAAAATGGTGATGCACCAAGAACCTCTGGAATATTTAACACTATTTTCAGTTGCATGTTGTAATAGATGTGCAACTCTCTCAAAAACATTGATAGGCAAAAATGGAAATATTTATATTCTTATCTTGATAAAACAAAATTGAGATACTAAGATTAATGGCAATGCAACCCAACACACTGTATATGATCAACCATATATTTTGATAATTAGATGCAAATCTCTATTACAAAGGTCAGATCTTCAAAAGCCACTATAATCATCTAAACTGCTCTTTTGCATAAATGCATGGCCAAAACATGGATGAAAAGTGGTGATGCACCAAGAACCTCCAGAATATGTGATATTATTTTCAAATACAGGATGTAATTCTCTCAAAAAAAATCATTTTGACAGGGAAAAAGAGTAAGATACTAACATCACTAGTAATGCAAGCAAACCAAAACCTGTTTATATGATCAACTATTTATTTTAACCCTTTGTTGCAAAGGTCCACTACAATGGTCAGGTCTTCAAAAGCCATTTTAATCATCTAAACCCATAACCCATGGCTGAAAAGTGGTCAAAGAACCTCTGAAATATTTAACATTAATTTCAGTTGCATGTTGTAATAGATATGCAACTTTCTCAAAAACATCATTTTGAAAGGGAAAAAGGGGAATATTTATATTCTTATCTTGAAAAAACAAAACATTGAGATACTAATATTAATAGGCAATGCAAGCAACCCAACACACTGTATATGATCAACCATATATTTTGATCATTTGATGCACGTGTCTTGTACAAAGGTCAGATCTTCAAAAGCCACTATAATCACCTAAACCACTCTTTTGCATAAATGCATGGCCAAAACATGGATGAAAAAGTGGTGATGCACCAAGAACCTCCAGAATATGTGACATTATTTTCAAATTCAGTATGTAATTCTCTCAAAAACATCATTTTGAAAGGGAAAAAGATTATGCTACTAACATCAATAGCAATGCAAGCAAACCAAAACCTGTTTATACGATCAACTATTTATTTTAACCCTTTGTTGCAAAGGTCCACTACAATGGTCAGGTCTTCAAAAGCCATTTTAATAATCTAAACCCAAAATTACATATGGCTATGCACTATAAAAGCATGGCTGAAAAGTGGTGATGCACAAACAACCTCTGAAATATTTAACACTATTTTCAGTTGCATGTTGTAATAGATGTGCAACTTTCTCAAAAACATCATTTTGAAAGGGAAAAAGAGGAATATTTATATTCTTATCTTGATAAAACAGAACATTGAGATACTAACACGCAAGCAATGCAAGCAACCCAACACACTGTATATGATCAACCATATATTTTGATAATTTGATGCACGTCTTCTACAAAGGTCAGATCTTCAAAAGCCACTATAATCATCTAAACTGCTCTTTTGCATAAATGCATGGCCAAAACATGGATGAAAAAAGTGGTGATGCACCAAAGACCCCTGGAATACGTGACATTATTTTCAATTGCAGGATGTAATTCTCTCAAAAACATCATTTTGAAAGGGAAAAAGATTAAGATACTAACATACATAGCAATGAAAGCAAACCAAAACCTGTTTATATGATCAACTATTACTTTTAACCCTTTGTTGCAAAGGTCCACTACAATGTTCAGGTCTTCAAAAGCCATTTCAATAATCTATACCCATAATTATATATAAAAGCATGGCTGAAAAGTGGTGATGCACCAATAACCATGTTGTAATAGATGTGCAACTCTCTCAAAAACATTATTTTAAAAGGAAAAAATGTGAATTATATTCTTATCTTGATAAAACAGAATATTGAGACTCAACTAACTATGATGCAAATGTCTACTGCAATGATCAAATATTCAAAAGCAATTATAATAATCTAAACCACTCTTTAATGCATGGCCAAAACATGGATGAAAAAAGTGGTGATGCACCAAAGACCGCTGGAATACGTGACATTATTTTCAAATGCAATGTAATTCTCTCAAAAACATAATTTTTCAAAAAGGAAAATTTTAAGATACTTAAGATATTTGTTGCAAAGGTTCACTACAATCCACTACAATGGTCAGGTCTTCAAAAGCCATTTTAATCACCTAAACCCATAATTGCATATGGCTATGCATGATAAAAACATGGGTGAAAAGTGGTAATACACCAAAAAACTCTGGAATATTTAACATTATTTTCAGCTGCATGTTGTAATAGATGTGCATCTTTCTCAAAAACATCATTTTGAAAGGGAAAAATGGGAATATTTATATTCTTATCTTCAAAAGCAACTATAATCATCTAAACCACTCTTTTGCATAAATGCATGGCTAAAACATGGATGAAAAAAAGTGGTGATGCACCAAGGACCTCTGGAATATAAATGTCTTTTGCAGGATAGATGTGCAACTCTCTCCAAAACATCATTTTAAAGCCAAAATAGCAATCATTCTGTTCTTATTTTGAATTGTAATGCATCAAAATGTGATTTGATCATTCATGCATCAGAGGGTTGATAGAAGTGGGTCTTTGCATTAAAGCACAGGCCGTTCCTAATAAGTCACCAATGACACCAGCTATTATTGGGGTTCTCGAGCACCGTCTAAATCTCAATGAATGAAACGAGTCCAAAAGCCTAATATGTAAGGTTTTGTTTCTCTGAAACATTGCAATCGATGTGCATGTGTAAAGTAGGTTATTAAATCCCTCATAGATCTTACCTGCTTCACCCGGTTACTGCGTTACTGTCCTGCGACTAACAGCCTGAATAAACCCCTTCACTGCCCTGACACTTCTTTATACGCTAAAACAAAGAAATGACAGAAACATGGGCATATTTTCGACAGCATCGCTAGATTGGGCTGTTTTCGTGACTCAAAGGATCGTTACGCGGATATATGATGAATAGAAAGTCGAGCAAAATCTGAGAGGAAAAAAAAGCATGTTCATACGGACACACGCAACCTGCGGGTATATAAGAAAACGCATTATTAGACACAGCTGCTTACCTTTAGATTAGCAAAAAAGGTGGAAAAAACGTTAAATCCGAGGGAACGGGAATAAAAACGGTCCGAATGAGTAAAAGATGCGGACACTGACGCCAGCGCGCAAAACCTCCACAAAACACAGCGAATATTCACCGATTCCCAAAAGGATGGAAAAAACGTCCTTGCATGGGTGGAAATCACGCATTTAATCCCGCACACGATAATCTCGATCCTCTGATCAATTCCAGCATCTTGATGTGTGTCTCTCTCTCTTTCTCTCTCTCTCCTTCAGCTTCCAGTCTTGCTCACTTCAGCTCTATCGGGTTCGTGTCGAATGAGAATCACGGACTGACTGCATTAAAGCTCAGCGAGAGATTTACACGAGAAACAAGGGGAACTTGAGAAATGGCAGGACACTGGGTCAGATGGACAATGTAGAAAAGTGATGCTCGTATTACGGTACGGTATAGTGAGACACACCTATGACCAGGTTGTGCAGCATCAGAACTGGACTGACAATGGTTAATGCATCACTGAATTGGAATTCAGGACCCAATTCGGTTTTGAATTTAAGGAATTAGAATAACAATAAATTCATAGAACTGCTGTTGACCCTTATAATGCAGTCAAAATCCAAGTCGTTATTTTATAAAACAGCCGTAACTTAATATTTTTTTAACTAAAACCATTGATATCTGATCTTCATTAATGAGTGACGGTGCAAAAAATTAACGTTTTGAATGTTACCATGTTATTATGTATTTACCACGGTTTAAAAAAAAAAAAAAAAAAAAGAGAGAAAAATGACAAAAAATGCTATATATTTATACATGAAAATGTATTTAAATATATCATTGTATGAAATAAAAACATTAACATTAATTCGAGACAAAATTGATATAAATAAACTTTCTTCTGATTTTCTGATTTTTTATTTATTTAAATAAAACATTGTATGGAATTTATAACCAAACATTCATTCGAAAAAATGAGTGAATGTGCAAAAAAAAACAAAACAAAACAAAAAAAACAAAAAAACATGCTATATATTTATATATGAAATAATGTATTTAAATATATCATTGTATAGAATAAACAACAAACATTAATTTGAAAAAAATCTGGTTTTATTTATTATTATTTTTTTTTTTTTTTACCTAAACTTAAATAGTAAATAGTAGCATTGTATGGAATTTATAAACAACACAAACATTAATTCGAAAGAAAAAAAACCCAGAACATTTTAGTTCAAATAAATCAACTTTCATCTGATTTTTTTTAAATTTTAATTTCTAAACAACAAACATTCATTCGAAAAAATGAGTGAATGTGCAAAAAAATGTACATTTTGAATGTTATTACTGCATTTAAAAAAAAGGAAAATGACAAAAATGTACATATTTATATATGAAAAAAAACGATAATTAAAAAAAATTACTTTATATAAATTAGCTTTCATCTGAATTTTTTTTTTCTAAATGAAGAACATAACCATTAATTTTAGAAAAAAAAATAGTTGATATAAATTAACTTCCATGTGATTTTGTTTTATTTAATTATATAATTGTACAGAATTTATAAACAAGCATTCATTTGGAAAAAAAAAAAAAATTAATTGATGCAAATTAACTTTTATCAGAAAAAAATATAAACAACATAAACATTAATTAGAAGAAAAAAAAAAAATAATTTTACCTAATATAAGTTCACTTTCATCTAAAAATCAGTTTTTCATGAAGCAGTCGTTCATTAATAGATGGACAATATTCATGTTTATACAAAACCATGTGAGAAATTGGGAAAAGGCTAAATATACAGTATTTACCAAAACATTTTTACGCTAATAAAATTTTTACACTAATAAGCACTAATAAAAATTTGTATAAAAAGCATTTTTATGATGCTTAATGATATTTAGGTCCAAAATGACCTAGAGATAAAACTTTTTTTTATGGCTATATGTTTTTTTTTTTTTTTTTTTTTTAAGTAATATCTGCTAAATAAAATTGAAAAAGCATAAATAAACACATAAATAAAATAAAACAAAATAAATGGTGTGTATTTGGAGTGTCTTAAAATGTGTTATGTGTTAAGTTTTGTTTCCTTACTACAAACTATGCTTTTTTTGTATTTATTTATTTCTAAACAAGACATATGGTTATGCATATTGTTTGGGTCAGAACAGACTCAACTGCATTATGAGTTTTCCAAAGATAGTTCACCCCAAAATCATCATGTCTACTCACCACTGTGTCGTTTGAACCTGCAGGACTTTCTTCTGTGGAACACAAATAAAGATATTTTGAAAAATGTGAGTTTTCTGCAAATACACTCTTAAAAATAAAGGTTCCAAAAGGAGTTTTCACAGCGATGCCATAGGAGACCCATTTTTAGTTCCTTGAAGAACCATTCACTGAAAAAAAAATCTAACAGAACCTTTTTTCATGGTTCTAAAAAACGTTTTTCCACTATAAAGAACCTTTAGTGATTCCATGCATGTTAAAGGCTGTTATCATTAACATAACATTAACATTATCATATAATTAAATATTAAATAATATCCATAAATATACTGTATATCTTTATTAATATAAGCAACATTAGACATCATTAATCAATAACTGAAATGCCAACTTGTGTATGTATACATATATTTCATTATATTTCACAAATTATAGTTTATGATGAACTGCATGCTGTTTAGGGATATTTTTCTAATCTTAGAAGAGAATAGTTAGGCATAATTAAACCAAATTATTAATGCAATTATGTTCTGAATGTAAATTCATCTTGCCATTGTGAATTTTAAAGGAAGCCAATTCTCAAATTGTGAATTTTGCCAAATGCTGCTTATAACACAGACATCCTTGAGTTTCTGACAGTCAATCTGATCTCACTGTACAACACAAGAGTAATAAACTTACACGCCAACCACAAAGGAACAAAGAGTCATCGGGCCGGTTTATGAGCGCTGAGCAGTATTGCACTTCCATCAAACCAGCGGCGTCATTCAGGATCCTTCACACGTTTATTAGTCCTCAATACACTAAAACTACAAGCATGCAGGAGATTCAGGAAGAGTTTCCCAGGCTGGATACAGATTGAGCTGTTAAAACAAAAGAACACCACAGCATTTATTGCATAGAGATATTACGAAGTACATCCTGCTGTATCATATTTGATACACACATTTCTAAGGCTAGAGAAGGATAAACTTACTGGCCCTGCGATGAGATGCACTTCAGATGACCCTCGAGCAGGACATGAAGACAGAAACTGATGGATTTGTCATCTCTGACATTAGGTAGGAGGTTAAATTAGTTATTGAACCAGCTGCAGCCGATATCATCTGTTTAACAGTCTGGCCAGGCAAACACATTATTGCATAAATCATCACGTCCGATGAGCGTCCGGATACATCAAACCCAACCCATCAGCACAGGAATATGGTTTGCCATGAGTTTGGCGAGAAATCATTTGATCTTAGACGTATTATTATTATTTTAATCCATGTGGAATATGAATGTGCCTAAATGTGGAGAAACACTTGTGTTTTATAAGCATGTAGGAGAGACTGTAAGATCTCTATAAGAACAAAGATACAATATAGATACAACTATAATAAAGATAAATTACAACTAAAGATAAATTACGAAATTTAGATAAATTAAAATGATAACTTCACAATATAACTTCATATATATATTTTTACATATTTTAAAAATGTACAATATTTACAAGACATACTTACAATGATAAATTACAACCAAAATAAAGACAAATTTCAGAATTTATAGTATTTACAAGATACAGCACATTTTCAAAGATACATTACAACTATAATAAATAAAGGTAAATGACAACATTTACAGCATATTACAACTAAAGATAAATTACAAAATTTACAAGATAAATTAAAAAAGATAAACTTTACCATTTTTTAAAATTGGTAAAAAAAAAAAATTTTCAAATTATATTTGTAATATGTAATATATTTTACAATATTTACAAGACACATTTACAATGATACATCACAAGTAAAATAAAGACAGATTTCAGAATTTACAATATTTGCAAGATACATTTTAAAGATAACTTACAACTATGATTATTAAAAATAAATGACAAAACAAGGCAAATTTACAAATATAAATTACACAATACATTTCCGAATTTACTATATTTACAAGATACACATTTAAAGATAAATTACAACTATAATAAATAAAGATAAATGAAAACATTTACAAGATAAATAACAACTAAAGAGAAATTACACAATTAACAAGATAAATTCAAAAAGATAACATACACTTGACCATATTTGCAATATTTTAAAATTTGTACAAATCTTTACATTTTTAAATCTATAAAATGTTACAATATTTACAAAACACATTTACAAAGACACATCACAAGTAAAATAACAACAAATTTCAGAATTTACAATATTTTTAAAGATAACTTACAACTATAATCAATACAAGTAAATTACAAAATTTACAAGACAAATTTACAAATATAAATTACTCAGTACATTTCGGAAATGACTATTTACAAGATATATTTTTAAAGATAAATTACAACTATAATAAATAAAGATAAATTACAACATTTACAAGATAAATTAAAAATATAACTAATAAACTTCACAATATTTATAATACTTTAAAATTTGCAAAAATCTTTACAAACATTTTTAATATTAACACGACACATTTACAATGATAAATTACAACTAAAATAAAGACAAATATAAGAATTTACAATATTTACAAGATACATTTTAAAGATAACTTACAACTATAATTAATACGAATAAATTACAAAATTTACAAGACCAATTTACAATTATAAATTACTTAAGTTAAGTACATTGTGGAAATTACTATATTTACAAGATACATTTTTAAAGATAAATTACAAACTATAATAAATAAAGATAAATGACAACATTCACAAGATAAATTACAACCAAAATAAAAAATAAATGAAAAAATGTACAAGAGAGATTTACAATTATAAGATTCATTTCCAAATTTACTATATTTAGATACAAGATACATTTTCAAAGATAAATTACAACTATAATAAATAAAGATAAATAACAACTGAAGATAAATTACAAAATTCACAACATAAATTAAAATAAGATAAACTTAAACATTTTCAGCATATGTGCAAATAAAGCCATTAAAGACACAACAAGCCTGTGAGTTATTATGAACCGTGTTCAAGTTATTTTCGTATACAGAGTGTGTATATGAACTGTGAATGAACTGTCTCATTAAGAAACAATATTTCCCCAGGAAATGATTTTCTGGGGCATTTTCACAACATCAGAATGCAATACATGTTCTTCTAGAAAATATATTTTCAGAAGCACTCAACCATCAGTAGAGAACTATAATATTATAATATTAATATAACAATATAACTATAACTATAACTATATATATATATATATATAAATATATATATATATATATATATAACTTACAAAATTGGTAAAAATCGTTACAAAAAGTTTTAAATCTTTAAAAATGTACAATATTTACAAGATACAATTACAATGATAAATTACAAGTAAAATAAAAACAAAATTTCAGAATTGACCATATTTACAAGATACATTTCAAAGATAACTTATAACTATAATTAATAAAAATAAATTACAACATTTACAAGCTACATTTTCAAAGACAAATTACAGCTGAAATAAATGACAAAATTTACAAGATAAATTTACAAAGATAAAATACATCTATAATAAGTAAAGATAACATACAAAATGTTATACATTTCCAAACTAAACCTAACTAAAATTAACACTAAAATAAAAATGTATAAAACTATAGACAGTGAATATTGTTTTAATTAAAATTTAAATAAAAACAAAAAAAATATATAAAACATTTCAAAATATTAATAAAAAAATATATATATAATGGTTTCTGAAATGGTACTAAAATAGAATAAATTAAAATAAAATAATAAAAACATTTACAAGACAAATGTACAAATATAAATTACACAATACATTTTAGAATTTACTATATTTATGATACATTTTCAAAGCCAAATTACAACTAAAATAAAGAAAATTGACAAAATTTACAAGACAAATTTACAAAGATAAAATGCATCTATTATAAATAGACAAAACACTAAATTCTGATACATTTACAAACTAAACAACTACAGTATAGACCATAAAAACCCACAAACACAAATAAAAATGATAAAAACATGTAACAAAATTACTAATAAAATAAAACTTAAAATTTAATACAGCTATAAAAATGACAAAAACAGGGAACAAAATGTAACATATTTTAACAAAAATTTAAACGAAAACAGAAAATATATTCCAATTCAAACCAATTCAAAATATGAATAAAAAATATACTAGTTTTTGTAATTAATTAGAACTCACTTCCTAACTGATGAATTTTACAGCATTAATACTGTTATTTCCCTGTTTATTACTGTGAAGCTGCATTGAAATGATATGCGTTGCATACAGCATATAAACACTTATATAAACACATTTCAAATGCTTTTTGGAAAAATCCAACTCACTAATCTGAAGCGCATCTTTTTCCTCACAGATTTGATTCTTTTTATCTTGACATCTAGATTATTTTGCACGTCTTTGCATCACTGACAGCCAAGCGTTACGCACCGAATTCAAAGATGTTGCTCATATTTTTGACATGCATTTGTATTCCCTCAGAAGTCTGCTTTAACACAGACAAACAAAGCTGCGAACCGAGAGTTCAGTCTTCAAAGACGACGCCGTCTGCACACAGTCAAAAGCTCTTATTGATAAAGTGCAACAAACCAACTTTTTAAATTCTTCATCATCAGACTCTGTTCTTTCGGACGCCATGCTTGTGAGCGTGTCTGATCAGTAGTCTGAACGCACGACGCGTCCAAGGTGCCTTTGCTCACGTACGGCCTCACCTCTACTGGAACAGACGCAGAATACACCGCTGGTTAAACATCAGACGCTTCAGGCTGTTAGGATAGTATGCTATTCAAAGATTAAACATTATATTTCCTGTAAATGTATTTCACAATCACACATTACAGCAGCAGCAGAAATTCACACACAGAGACGTGAGGTTGTTTCTTTATCAACACTCACCCACACTTCAAATTAACTCAAACAGATCAACATCACAGCACAGGTGGAAAGTATTTGTTTTACATTTCCAGCGTATGTGCAAATAAAGCCATTAAAGACACAACAAGCCCGTGAGTTATTATGAACCGTGTTCAAGTTATTTTCATATACAGAGTGTGTATATGAACTGTGAATGAACTGTCTCATTAGGAAACAATATTTCCCCAGGAAATGATTTTCTGGGGCATTTTCACAACATCAAATACAAACGTAGCTGTAAATAATACACAAGATATCAGAATGCAATACATGTTCTTCCAGAAAATATATTTTCAGAAGCACTAAGCCATCACTAGAGGACTATGATATTAATATAACAATATTAAATGTAATATAATATAATATAATATAATATAATATAATATTGTTATTACTTTTTAAAACACTTAAATATTTAAACACATATTTCACACACACACACACACACACACACACACACACACACACACTCTTAAGCTTTAAAAATAAATAAATAAATAAAGCAATACTAAACAAACTAATTAATAACCTACAACAAAAATTAATAACCTGAACAAATTAAGTTGGTTACATATGATTTACTAATTTAATCATGATTCATGCATTTATTATTATTATTATTATATATATAAAAAAGAATATTTAAATAATACATATAAACTTAAATATTTTCATTTATATTTAATATAATATTAGAATATTATATATAGTTTCTCCTGATATTATATTAAATACAAATTAAATTGGTTGCATATGATTTACTAATTTAATCATGACTTATGCATTTATTATTATTATTATTATTATTATTATTATTATTATATAGTTATAACTTTTTAAAATGCTTAAATATAAATATAATATTACAATATTATTTATAGATTCTTAAAAAAATGCTTAAATATAGATCACTTTTTTATATTTAAGCATTTTTAAGAAGCCATATATATTATAATATTCTGATATTATATTAAATACAAATTAAGTTGGTTGCATATGATTTATTATTGCAATCATGATTTATGCATTTATTATTATTATTATTATTATTATTATACAGTTATTGCTTTTTAAAATGCTTAAATATTTAAATATATATATTCACTTTTTTATATTTAAGCATTTTAAGAAGCTATATATATATATATATATATATATATATATATATATATATATATATATATATATATATATATATATATATATATATATAATCTGATATTATATTAAACAAATTAAGTTCATTGCATGATTTACTAATTTAATCATGATTTATGCATTTATTATTGTTATTATATAGTTACTGTTTTTTAAAATGCTTAAATATTTTAATTTATATTTAATATAATATTAGAATATTATATACAACTTCTTAAAATGCCTAAATATTTAAATTATATACAATATATATTCACATTTTTACAAAAAAATATTTAAGCATTTTTAAGAAGCTATATATATATATATATATATATATATAGCTATATATATTATAATATTCTGATATTACATTAAATACAAATTAAGTTGGTTGCATATGATTTACTAATTTAATCATGATTAATGCATTTATTATTATTATTATATATTTATTGCTTTTTAAAATGCTTAAATGTTTTAATTTATATTTAATATAATATAATATTATTAAAAATGCTGAAATATTTATTCACTTTTTAAAAAAATTTAGGGATTTTTAAGAAGCTATATATATTATAATATTCTAATATTATATTAAATATATATTAAAATATTTAAGCATACACTACACGTTTTCATGCTTTCCATTATGCATGTGTGTAATTGTGTATATCTGTAAATTAATGTTACCAATGCTTTGGCAAAGTAAAAGCCTTTTTACAATGCCGATAAAATACTGAACTGGTTTAATAACTCTTTCTGAATTTTCAGCTGTAGTTTCTGATGAACAGTCAGTTTAACTGCTGCAAGTCTTTTGTGATGAAAACTAGAATAGTCTTCATCTGATTTAAATCTTATTGAGAAACACTTTAACAAATCTCAGTCAGGTAATTGGAAAATGCTGCTGTAGTCGTTTCCTATTCAGAGCATTGATTTTATCAGTGCAGAATTAATTGGATGGTGAAATTAAATGGTCTCGCTATGACAGGTGGTTATAAAAACAAAACAACAACAACCAAAAAATAATTAATTACATTTTAATTATGAACATTCTTTTTTCTTTAGAATAACATCACTGATGAATTATTCACAGGAAGTCCAGCAACATTTATATAGTGTAAATAGCACTGATTTTAATTCATTTTTTAATTATACTTCTTCCTAGAGAAAAAAAGAGAAAGAAATCATTCGTTTACATTATACTGGCACTATCCTAGCACAGTAATTGGCCTTTAACTAGCGCTTCCATGAAAATGTTCATCAGCAGTGGAATTTAGAGGATTAAAGGAATAATGTCACATTTACGGGGAATCTAATTTTAAATGTTCTTGATCCTATCAGCGCTCTGTTTCAGCCTTTAAAGCATTTCCAGACAGAAGGGAGACGACGTGCTGCTTGAAACAGAATTTTCTCGTTCGTGATCGGTTCGCATTGAAGAAAAAGGCTTTATTTTCCTCTTTGATGAGCCCAGTTCTCGTCCAATAAATGCCAGCAGATTACAGATATGCTTTCATGTGTTTGAATCCAGCCGATTGCTCATTAAAAGACCTAAATAGAAAACGCCTCAGGGACGAATGAAAATGACTCAGGGACAGTTCATTCTCTCACTGCGAGCACACAGCCGAGGCCTTCTCATTTATCTGAATCCAGCTGTAGTTAAAATAGCACTTTATACATGCTGTCGTCCTTACTGTGAATGATTTGTTGCATTTTATCGACAAAAGGGAGAGTAATATAATACGAGTCTAAGATGAGAAAAATCAGGTGAATAAGATAAAATAATGTTACTAACAGATTTTATACATTAGGAATTGCAAACATTTTTTGTATTAAAAGTATATTACAAGTATTTACATTTTTTTTTATGAATTTTATGCTTAAATATGGTAATGAAGCATTCTCTAAATTAAATCGGAACAAAACATTGGATAAAGTCAGGTTCAAAATTCTTGTTTGATTTTGTTGAAATATTAGAGTTAAAGATTTTTACAGTGGGGATTTTGGATTTCTCTTTTTATTAGTCCGTAAATCAGAATATACTGTCAACATCCAGAAAATAAAATGCATCTGCACCATGTTTTTATCAATAAAATGTTATATAAATCAATGTGAATGATATATGAAGAAACCCCTCAGTAAAATCCTTCAAAATATAGATAGGAATACAACTGTTAAGTCTGGTGTATATAAGTGCTGCTGAAATAGAGAAAAAACTTGTTTTGAAAAAGACTGCCTTTAAAAATTAGTACAGTAATTGAAATCTACAGACTCAAATAGACAAAGTTTCATAAAATAAACACTTAAATGTGTATTTTGCTTTCCCCCCACCCCACTAGTATAAAGTTTATACTATAAATCAGAAAATACTGTCAACAGCCAGAAAAAAACTATATTTTCACCATATTTATAAGAGTAAAATGCTGTATAAAATTAGACAAATGATACATACATAAACCCCTCAGTAAAAATATTCAGAATATTAATAGGAATAAAACTTTAACATTTGGTGTATGCAAGTGCCACTGACTCATTTTTGGAAAAAAAAAAAAAAAAAAATGCATTGTAACTGAAATTTTGGAAATTTTACAGACACAAGTAGATAAATTGCAATCAAATAAACACTTAAATGTGTGTTTTGAATGTTTTCCTTCAACGAGTCTGAAAGAAGACATAATATGGAAGCAAAATGTAACTCTATAAATCAGAAAACATTGCAAAAAAAGAAAACTCAACTAAATTTTCACCAAATTTATAGGAATAACATGTTGTATAAAAATAGGCTGATATGAAGATATGTAAACAAATCCCTCAGTAAAAATATTCAGAATATAGACAGAAATAAAACTGTAAAATTTGGTGTATGTAAGTGCTGCTGAAGTGGAGAAAAAACTCATTTTAAGAAACTGGCCTTTAAATATATGTATCGTAATTGAAATACAGATGCAAATAGATAAAATGCAATAACAAAAGTGTGAATGAAACAAACCCCTCAATAAAAACCTTCAGAATATACATAGAAATAAAACTGTTAAGTTCAGGTTATTTAAGTGCAGCTGAAGTGGAGATAAAAACTCATTTTGAGAAAACAGCCTTTAAAGATATGTATTGTAATTGAATTAGAGTTAAAAGCTTTTACAGAGGGGATTTTGGATTTCTTGGATTTGGATTTTATCAGTCCATAAATAAGAAAATACGGTCAACATCCACAAAAAAAAAAAAAAAAAAAAAAAACATTTCAAAACATTTTCACCATGTTTTTATAAAATGTTATAGAAATCAATGTGAATGATAGAAGGAAGAAACCCCTCAGTAAAATCCTTCAAAATATAGATTAATAAAACTGTTTCAAAACTTGTTTTGAAAAAGATGGCCTTTATAAATAAGTACAGTAATTGAAATCTACAGACACAAATAGACAACATTTCATAGAATAAACACTAATACCCCTTGATAGAAACAAACCCCTCAGTAAAAATCTTCAAAATATCGATAGAAATAAAACTGTAAAATTTTGTGTATGGAAGGGCTGCTGAAGTGGAGAAAAAACTCATTTTAAGAAACTGGCCTTTAGGTACATGTATTGTAATTGAAGTCTACAGATGCAAATAGATAAAATGTAATAATAAAATCAGTGTGAATAATAAATATAAAGTTATGGAAGCAAAATATCACACCATAAATCCAAAAATACTGTCAACAGCCAGAAAAAACAAAACAAAACTATATTTTCACCATATTTATAGGAGTAAAATGCTGTATAAAATTAAGCAAATGATACATAAACCCCTTGGTAAAAATCTTCAGAATAGCGATAGAAATAAAACTCTAAAATGCACTGTAATTGAAATTTACAGACGCAAGTAGATAAAGTACAATTAAATAAACACTTAAATGTGTGTTTTGCATGTTTTCTTTCCACTAGTCTGAAAGAAGACAAGTTATGGAAGCAAAATATCACACCAAAATACTCCAAAAATACTTTCAACAGCCAGAAAAAAAAAAAAAACAAAAAAAAAAAAAACAAAAAAAACAACTATATTTTCACCATATTTATAGGAGTAAAATGCTGTAAAAAAAAAAAAATTAAAAATAAATAAAATAAGCAAATGATATATAAACAAACCCCTTGGTAAAACTTTTCAGAATATCGATAGAAATAAGACTGTAAAATTGGGTGTATGTAAGTGCTACTGAAGTGGAGAAAAAAACTCATTTTAAGAAACTGGCCTTTAAGTATATGTATTGTAATTGAAATACAGATGCAAATAGATAAAATGTAATAATAAAATCAGTGTGAATAATATATAAACAAACCCCTTAATAAAAAACCTTCAGAATATAGATAGGAATAAAACTCTTAAGTTTGGTTTAAGTGCTGCTGAAGTGGAGAAACAAACTACTTTTGTGAAAAAAGCCTTTAAAGATATACACTACAACTGAAATATACAGATGCACGTAGATAAATTGCAATTAAATAAACAGTTAAATGTGTGACAAGTTTGGATGTTTTCACACCATTCCAAAAGTCTGAAAGAAGACAAAAAAAAAAATAAAATGGAAATAAAATATCACACCATAAATCCAAAAATACTGTCAACAGCCAGAAAAAAAACAAACTATATTTTCACCATATTTATAGGAGTAAAATGCTGTATAAAATTAAGCAAATGATATATAAACAAACCCCTCAGTAAAAATCTTCAGAATATAGATAGAAATAAAACTCTAAAACTAGGTGTATGCAAGTGCTGCTGAAGTGGAGATAAAAACTCATTTTGAAAAAAACAGCCTTTAAAGAAATGCACTGTAATTGAAATGTACAGACACAAGTAGATAAGTTGCAATAAAATAAACACTTAAATGTGTATTTTGCATGTTTTCCTTCCACTAGTCTGAAAGAAGACATAATATGGAAGCAAAACATAACTCTATAAATTAGAAAACATTGTTAACAGTTACAAAAAACTAAATTTTCACCATATTTATTGCAATAAAATGCTGTATAAAAATAGGCTGACGTAATGATACATAAACAAATCCCTCAGTAAAAATATTTAGAATATAGACAGAAGTAAAACTGTAAAATTTGGTGCATCTATGTGCTGCTAAAGTGGAGATAAAAACTCATTTTGGAATAAACAGCCTTTAAAGATATGTACTGTAATTTGCAGACACAAGTAGATAAAGTACAATAAAATAAACACTTAAATGTGTATTTTGCTTGTTTTCTTACCACTCAAAATTTAATTTTCACAAAATTTTCACCATATTTATAGAAAACGCTGTATTTAAATATGCAAATTATATATTTGCAACCCCTCACTAAAAATCTTCAGAACATAGATACTGTAAAACTGTAAAATAAAACTGTAAAATTTTGTGTACATAAGTGCTGCTGAAGTGCAGAAACAAACTCATTTTGAGAAAATTGTGTGTAAAATATGTATTGTAATTGAAATTTACAGGCACAAATAGAAAATGTGCAATAAAATCAACAAATTAATGTGTATTTTAAATGTTTTCTTTCCACTAGTCTGAAAGAATAAAAATAATG
Organism: Labeo rohita; assembly: GCF_022985175.1. Lineage (NCBI taxonomy): Eukaryota > Metazoa > Chordata > Actinopteri > Cypriniformes > Cyprinidae > Labeo > Labeo rohita. The sequence goes on along the minus strand of NC_066877.1, from coordinate 36,906,216 downwards.
GATGCAAAATATCAAGCACACAAGAAGTACTGCTTAAGTGAAAAAACAAGTCATTTTGAAAAAATGTGTATTGTAATAGAAATCTACAGACCTAAATAGATAAAGTGCAATTAAATGAACACATTAATGTGCACTTGTATTCTTAGCACTCTTGTGAAAAACATGTTATGAAAACTCAAATAGCCCAGAATCTAAAAACTGAGCAGTGCATGCAAACACATGGTTTTGCCTGTAGTGTCTTGTCTTAAAATAAACAAACAAATAAATAAATAATCCCAGATTTTCCATGTGCATCACATTGCATGTTCTCAGCAGGTGCTCGTCTTTGACCAAAGCATAAAGCGTGCATAATGAGCACAAACACACAGCAGAAAAAGGGCTGGCATCGATGTCTCACAGTGATAAACTAGCCAAGAACAGCTCAAGAGGATGAGTGACCTTTCCTGACTGCAGAAGGGGCACAACTGGCCGCCGCATGGGGAAAAAATGGCAAGGCCAGGAATATGTTGTCATAATGGAGCACTTGAAGGTGCCAGCAGCAGGATGAATCAGTCCCGCGAATCACAGCGTCACTGCCAGCACAGAAATAGAAGCAGTTCATGCTCTGACCTGCTAATATGTACTCAACGACCAAATCTGGTAGTTAGTTACCTGCAGAGATGGGACGCTTCCCAAATGTGTCCCAATATAACATCTGAATTACTTCGAAAAAATAAAAATGCAAGGGGGAAATACAAAACATTGGGAAAAATAAAAAATGCTGTTTTCAGGATCAAAGGCATATGTACACAAATACCATGTTCTTGTGTGACTAAAAATAATGATTTGGCCACAGTGGAAATACGTAAATAAATAAATATAAATTTACAAAATAAAGTGATTTTACGTCCATAGAAAGCCTGTTAAATGTAAGTGTCTACTTTTAAGGTTTCAAAAAAGTTTTTGGAGAATAAAATGTCAAAATTTGGTTGAAATAATGTTACATTCTTTACAACTAATTAGTATTTGGGGTGAAAGTAATTCGCCTTTTAATGTGTCACAAATTGTTTTTTGTTGTAAAATATGCCTGACAAGATTGTTACACTAAATTATATTTTAGTGGGTGTCTTCTGTAAATCAGGGTATTTTTTTATTATGAATGTATGGTATTTATTTTTTGCTCAGAAAAACAAAAACAAAAATGTAATTAAATTAAACAGAAAACTTTTTTTTTTTTTTTGAAAAACAACAACAATTTAAAGCAGTATTACACTTTTTTTTTATTATTACACTTATTTTTTTTTTTTTTTATTTGCAAATAAAACAAGATTATTGGAGCTTGTTTTCTAAGAAAACACTATTTCAGCCTTTTCATGTTTAATTCAATGTGTTACTTGTCAGTTTTTTCGAATGAATTATAAAATGTACTAGCAACTTCTGACTGAAAATTGCTAGTTTTTAGTGAATATTTTTATTTTATTTTATTTTATTTTATTTTATTGTTCCATTGTAGCCAAGTCATTAAGTAAAGAAAAATAAGTAAAAATACATTTAAAAGAAGAAAATAAATCAAATGTGACTGGTAGACTAATCTAAACACCACAAAATACATTGCAAAAAAAATAAAAAATTTAATTAATTAAAAAAAAAAAAAAAGATCTAAATTATATTAATTTCTATAGCTTTAATAATTTTTTATTTCAGTTTTATAGTAATTTTAGTATTAATTTGTGATGAAGTTTTACATTTTTTCATCTAACATTTAGATTTTATTTTAGCTTCATTTCATGTATTGAAATATTCAATTTTTCTAAATTTCTTTCTGATTCTACACAATACCAAGATAACACCAAACAAGACATTTTTAAATGTAACTTAATTTTCTGAATTTAAATTAACATTTTCTTCACATAATATTTACACTGCATATATATATATATATACATACACACACACACTGTGTACATGTTTTTTTTTTTTTTTATTTGCAAATAAAACAAAAAATATTGGAGCTCGTTTTACTAGAAAACACTGTTTCAGCCTTTTCTACTTCAAAAATACATGTTTAATTAAATGTGTTTGCCATTTCTTTGGAATAAATTGTGAAATTTACTAGCAATTTCTGACTGAAAACAGTTTTTTCACAAAAAAATATTTGAAAACGCAAAATCTGTCATTAACCATTGACAAAAGTGTAGATCTGCTGATCCTGATGATCGCAAACCATCCAAATATTGCAATTAATCAACCAGCTTGACCAACACACATATGTACACACAAACATACATATATATATATATATATATATATATATATATGAAGAGTTCAGATGCAAAACCAGCTAAATCCATCTGACGTTTTTCTTTAAAATGAGCATTTCTTTCTGGCTACTTTGTATAGGTTTCTATGTAAGTAACGGTACTTCCGACTGGGCTGAGGCTGGAATTTAGTGAGTTTGAAGTAAAAGTATTTTATGGATGTATAATATGTGTCAGGAGCATTCACTCACTATCATTATCTCATTTTTGACCGAGATGGCTTTTAGCTGGTTTTGCATCTGAACTCTTCATATATATATATATATATATATATATGTGTGTGTGTGTGTGTGTGTGTGTGTGTGTGTCACTACAGGAAACATAAATATTCCTCTTCCTACTGTTTATGTTACTGTGTGTGTGTGTGTGTGTGTGTGTTCATGCTCTGCTGCCTCTGTGGGACACACTGTGTGTATCAATTAGACGTCGGCCCGCTCTGGCCTTGTAAAGCCTGAGGAAAACGTGTTTGACATTCATAAAGCATCCTCTGCCATATGAATCATTCATAGTCACCTCAATGTCACCTTCAGCACAGACCCCAACAAAACACTACACCAACACACCAAGAGTAAAACACACAGCGTAAAACACACCGACAGGCTGTTTTTCCTCTAAATAACCCGCACAGAGCCGATGATTGACGCCGCGTTCATCCTCATCAGAACGACCAGGACGGGACGTGTTTGATGTGACTTGGTGAGCAGAAGAATCTGATGGTAATACAGCGGCCGCCCACATGCTGTCGCCACCGACACTTCAACAGAAACCTCTGTTATTACCACTGAAAGGACACTGATAGGAAAACCACAAATAAAGATTTACATCACATCTACAGCTGAACCTCTGCAGACAAACTGTAGTCCACCAAGTGTACACTTTCTACATCAAATCTGATGTAAAACCACAAATGATCCCAGCAGAGAGAGAGAAAAACCGATCTTAAACACCTCACGGTCTCCATCAGCGCAACAGTCCTTTCTGGAAGGAAAAATATGCAGCTGTTTGTCAAAAAGTTTAATGGTTTAAAGTGTGATAAATATTAGCATTTTAATTTTCGAGTTGTAATTTAAAATACTATTTTTTCTTACTCTATTAAATACTCTATTAAATAATAATATTACAGTGAAATGTTAGTAATATTTCTTATTTTTATTTAGAAATGTTTATATTTTTATGCATTTTTTCTAAATATTCCTTTATTTAACAATTACATATTACAATAGTATTTTTATTATGAATTTATAGCTTTAGTAATAACAAAAATAATAATTATTATTATTCTTAAATGCTTGTATTTATCAGTGAAATGTTAGTCATATTTCTTATTTTTATTTATAAATGTTTATTTTATGTATTTTTTCCTAAATATTCCTTTATTTAACAATGAAATATTACAATTTCTTATTTTTATTTAGGAATGTTATTTTTAATTTTATGTATTTATTTCTAAATATTCTTTTATTTGTAATATGAAATATTACAATAGTCATTTTTGTCTTTTTTATTATGATTTTATAGCTTAAGTAATAATAAACAATTATTATTATTAGTAGTATTTTTCTTAAATGCTCTTATTTATCAGTGAAATGTTAGTAATATTTCCTTTTTATTTAGAAATGTTTATATTTTATGCATTTTTTTCTAAATATTCCTTATTTAACAATGAAATATTACAATAGCAATTTTTCTTTTTTATTATGATATATTATAGCTTAAGTAATAATAAAATCTTAAATGCTCATATTTATCAGTGGAATATTATAATAATAATATTTATTATTTTGTTTTTATTATTTTATTGTTCATATTTAATAATAATAAGGATAATCATTAAATATATTATTATTATTATTACTATTATTATTAATAATGTATTATATATTATATATATATATATATATTATCAATTTTTGTGTTTGTTTGTAGGGGTGCACAATTTGGCCACAATTTTGTGATTATTTACTAATATGGAGAAAGCCTTAATATGGATAATAGACTCGTATTTCAGTTTAAAAAATATTAATGATGGATTTGTTTCAGCTTTTGTCTTCTCAAGATGTGAACTGATGGACTGGAGTGCTGTGGATTACTTGTGGATTATTGTGATGTTTTTATCAGTTGTTTGGACTCTCATTCTGATGGCACCCATTCACATCCATTGATGAGACAGCGATGGAATGACAGATTACTCCAAATCTGATGAACAAACAAACTCATCCTAATCTTGGATGGTCTGAGGGTGAACACATTCACAGTAAATTTTCATTTTTAGCTTAACTAATCCTTTAATATTTGAAATTGTTTCAAAGTAAAGCCTACACCATTGTTTCTGAATATAAGGAGACCGTTGGGTTTGTGAATCTCTGAATACTGATAAAGTCCAACCTGGAAACCCAGAATCAAACAACCCATTTGCTCTTAATCTCATTTCTACTCTTTGACCAAGCAATTTAAGTGGTATTTGGGGCGCAGTCGTGTTTGAAGTGCTCCGGGCCATAATCATCAGTTTGAAGTTTATATTGCACTTCATTGTTTAACCAGATGATCAACGAACATGGAAAAAATCAGACAGTTAAACTGGAATGATGGCCTATTCTCTGGTGGATTTACGTTCTCTAACATGAAGAATATCCTAATCCGACCACAGACAGACATGTCTGCAGATTGCTGAAATATTCATGAATGCGTTCACAAACAAGTCAATCAGCTGTCTGCTGTTTTATAAAGAAGCACAAGATCGAGTCACGTCAGACGGCAGACGCTGTTCGACATGTCTGTGAGTGGAAATATGAAGACAATGGCGATAAAGAACCCCTGAACACTAAAAAAATATATATATTTAGGCCTGAAAAATGTTATGTATTTGATTTCTATATAACATTTCCATCCATTTAGATTACACAGTTTTAACATACACTAATAAAACTTAAAGTGATATTTGTCAGAATGAAATCAATCAGATATTTGCACACACACACACACACACACACACAAAACATTTTTTTATCAAATATTTGCATCTTTTTGATGTGATTTAAATAATCACATTTTCAAAATGCATTTATGATCACAAAATCAGCACAAATTAGTTTATTGTGGATGTTTCAGTTAAAAAGTATGAACATGGTTGAAACACGTCTAGCTGTGAAACAAGCAATTATCAGTAAGAAAATATATAAGATTTTAAACAGAAAAAAACCCTGTTTTATTAATGTGTGACTGACAAATTTGCATCACATTAAGTTTATTAGTTTATGTTAACACTACAATCTAAACGCATTTATATAGGCGCTTCAGGTCAGCGGTCTTACAGAGAAAGAGAGCGTGGTAAGATGGAAGCTGCGAATCATTTGTTTTAGGACAGAAATGTTAAATGACTGACAGCTTTTTCCAGTGATGCAAAATACTCAACTGTTTTTTTGTTTGTTTTGTTTTGTTTTTTTTAAATACGGTCATTTTGAAATATGGCCTGTTGCTGATAAATATAATTAAGAGATTGCACATTGGTTAACAAGAAAAATTTTAAATGGCACTTCATGCCTAAAAGGTTGCCGACCCCTGATGTAGAGACATATAAAGTCACAAGTATGAGATAGGCCTATACTCAAAATTATGAGATATATAGTCGTAATTGCAAGATATAAAGTAATAATTATGAGATATAGTCATAATTAAGAGATATTAAGTCAAAATTAAAATATATAGCCATAACTACAAGATATAAAGTTATAGTTATGAGATAATAGCCATAATTATAAGATATAAAGTCACAAGTAAGATATATAGTCAACATTTTGAGATATGAAGTCATAATTATGAGATATACTCAAAATTATGACATGTATAGTCATAATTGCAAGATATAAAGTCATAATTATGAGATACAAAGTCACAATTAAGAGATATAAAGTCAAAATTGTTGAGATATATATAGTCAGAATTGAGATTAAAAGTCATAATTATGAGATAATAGTCATAAGATATAAAGTCAGAATTTCAGGATATAAAGTCACAAGTAAGAAATATAGTCAACATTTCAAGATATGAAGTCAGAATTATGAGATATAGTAAAAATTACAAGATTTAAAAGTTGTAGTTATGAGATAACAGTCACAATTATAAGATATACAGTCAGAATTTGAAGATATAAAGTCACAAGTAAGAAATAGTCACAATTTCAAGATATGAAGTCAGACTTATGAGATATACTCAAAATTATGAGATGTATAGTCATTATTGCAAGATATAAAGTCATAATTATGAGATACAAAGTCACAATTAAGAGGTATAAAGTCAAAAGTCTTGAGATCTATAGTCAGAATTATGAGATATAAAGTTGTAGTTATGAGATAAGTCATAAGATATAAAGTCATAATTTCAAGATATAAAGTCATAATTATGAGATACAAAGTCACAATTAAGAGATATAAAGTCAAAATTATTGAGATATATCGTCAGAATTATGAGATATAAAGTCATGATTATGAGATATAAATTCATAATTATGAGATATAGTCATAATTACAAGATATAAAGTTGTAGTTATGAGATAATAGCCACAATTGTAAGATATAAAGTCACAAGTAAGAAATAGTCAAAATTTCAAGATATGAAGTCAGAATTATGAGATATAGTAAAAATTATGAGATATACAGTCATAATTCCAAAATACAAAGTCACAATTAAGAGGTATAAAGTCAAAATTGTTGAGATATATAGTCATAATCATGAGATATAGTCATAATTACAAGATTTAAAGTTGTAATTATGAGATAACAGTCACGATTATAAGATATTAAGTCAGAATTTCAAGATATAAAGTCAAAAGTAAGAAATAGTCATTATTGCAAGATATAAAGTCATAATTATGAGTTCACAATTAAGAGGTATAAAGTCAAAATTGTTGAGATGCATAGTCATAATTATGAGATATAAAGTCATAATTTCAAGATATTAAGTCAGAATTATGAGGAATAGTAAAAATACAGTCCTAACACAGTCATAATTCCAAGATATAAAGTCATAATTATGAGATATATATATATAGTAATAATTCTGAGATACAAAGTCACAACTAAGAGATATAAAGTCATAATGATATAGATATGACGTTAGAATCATCCCACGTTGTTGCTGTAAAACCAAGGGTGGTCGGCCTTTTCAGCTGCAGCTCCTAAACTTTGGAATTGTTTTTTTTTATTAAGGTTAGTTTAAGGGTTTGATGTTAAATTGCCGATCACATGATGCATGTTTTCCTTTTATGCTCTGATTTGTTGTACAGCACTTTGGCGCAACTCTTGCTTTTAAACGTGCTATAGAAATAAATTTTGAATTGACTAGAATTATGAGACAAAGTCAGAATTATAAACTCGTAATTGCATGAAAGTCAGAATTGGTAGATAAAAAGTTGCAATTACCTTTGTTAGAATTGCAGAAAACTCAGAATTCAGAGAAAAAGAGTCGGAGTTGTGAGATAAAGAGTAACAATTACCTTTTTTGTCCTGTGTTGGAAACGTGCTTTCATATATTTGTGAGATGAATGTGGCTTTAAACGGGTTCACTCTTGTCTTTTATGCATTAATTCTTGTCGCCTTGTTTCCGTTTATTAAAACAGGCCTTTATGCCGACAGAAACACGGTCATAAAAACACTCACAGCCATCATTTTCTTATTCTCCGTGCCTTCACCTCCTTTAAAATTCATTTGCTCTGTTCTTCAAATAAGTTCTAATGACTGGCTTGAAATATTCCACGCATGCATTAGTGTCAGAGATTGCTATTATTATAATCATGCAAATGAGAACATATTCAGATCCATTTCGGAGATGTCAGGCTGCTAGTTTCCTCACATTTAATTAGATTTCAGAGTTAACGTGAGCGGCCCGGAGAGGTTACGATAGCAGTCAATTAACAGCTCTGCTTTTCAGACGTTCGTTGAGAAAAGTTGCTAAAAATATTACCAGCTCACAACTGATAAGATGTGTTTGCTGAGCGACCGACAGATTGCAGAATGTTATACAGACAATACAGCCTGTACTTTTACACATTCACTCAACTCCTTCTTGTCAAACAGAGTAACACTATAGATTTACAGTCTGGTTTTTGTGGAAAACTTGAGAACTTGCTTGTCTGAATTTTGTTTATTGTTGAATTTTATTGTAGTTTAGTTGCACACCCCATAAAGCAGATAATACAGCATTTTTTGGCAAGCTTGAACATCAGCTATGCATGAAATGTGTAAAAACTAAACTGAGTCATTCATTTTTATCTTAGCTAACTTGAAAGGTCAAAAACATTTAAAGATGGAAAAAAGGGGGAAAAATTATTTAGTGAATTTACTAAATAAGTAAGTGGTTGCAAATTGCAATTTATTTTAGCTACATTTAAATAAACAAATTTAGTTGACTAACTTTTAACATTTTTTTAAATGCAGCTAAAATAAATTGTTTGCAACCACTTACCTTATTTATTTTAGTAAATTCAATGAATCACTTTTGAAATCTAATTTTTCTAATTAAAAAAAAAATATAATTTTGTAATGATAGCCTATATCAACAGGGAGGAAGTGTTATTATGGATTATAGGATTGTATTTTAGATGGAAGAAACATTTGAAAAAAATAAAATTAATAATAATAATAATAATTAATTATTATTATTAATAATAATAAAAAATAAAAACGACTTAGATTTTAATGTAATAACAATGATATTTTTTCTTAAATAATCTTTATTTAACAGTGAAATATAACTGTAGAATTACTTATTTTGCTTTTAATTGAGAAATGTTTGTATTTCATGCCATAATTAATAATAATAATAATAATAATAATGATTATTTGTTTCTTAAATATTACTAAATACTATATTATTATTATTATTATTATTATTATTATTATTATTATTATTATTATTATTATTATAAAATGCTATTAACAGTGAAATATAACAATAGTAATATTTCTTATTTTGTTTTCAGTTAGAATTAATAATAATAACAATAATGGCAATAATAATAATAATAATAATATAATAGTATTTAGCAATATTTAAGAAACAAATAATCATTAATATTATTCTTACTGCTAGTAGTAGTAGTAGTAGTAAATTATTATTATTATTATTATTATTAATATTATTATTATTATTATTAAACCAATCATATTATTATTACTGTTATTATATTGATTTAATTATATATTAATTTAATAATAATTATATTACTACTTCCAGCACTACTACTACTACTATTAATAATAATAATAATAATAATAATTAACATTATTATTATTTATTATTATTATTATTATTATTATTAAATTCTATTAACAGTGAAATATAACAATAGTAATATTTCTTATTTTGTTTTTAGTTATAATTAACAATAATGGCAATAATAATAATAATAATAATAATAATAATAATAAATAATAATATAAATATATGACTTATATTAATAATAATAATAATTATAATAATAATTATTATTAGTAGTATTATTATTAAACCAATATTATTATTGCTGTTATTATTATATTGATTCAATTACATAATAATATTATTAATTTAATAATAATAATAATAATAATAATAATAATAACAACAATAATAATAAACTATTAGTAGTAGTAGTAGTAGTAGTAGTAGTATTAATAAACATTGATTATATTAATTTATTACACATTGCTGTGTTTGTTTGTAGGGCTCCACAATTTGGTATATACAAATTTATTGTATATTAGTGGTATACTGATTATATACAGTATCAATATGGAGGAAGCGTTATTATAGATTATGGACTCATATTAAAAATGTCTTATTGATGGATTTGTTTCAGCTTTTGTCTTCTCAAGATGTGAACTGATGGACTGGAGTGGTGTGGATTACTTGTGGATTATTGTGACGTTTTTATCAGCAGTTTGGACTCTCATTCTGACGGCACCCATTCACATCCATTGGGGAGACAGTGATGCGATGACACATTTCTGATGAAGAAACAAACTCATCTGCATCTGGGATGGCCTGAGGGGGAGCACATTTTCAGTTTATTAACCATTCCTTTAAACTCACAAATTGCAAAATTGTCCTCATCAGTGCACATCAGTGAAACATATTCATGTTGTAAAGCTACAGAGTCCTAAACGTTCTTGAGAACAGGAAGGAGCGTCTCATCTGTCAGCACTCTCCGAGCGAAACTCTCAGGTCAGAATACTAAAGTTCAAATTGTTGGTTTATATCAAATCAATCTGAGTGCCAGACGTTTGATTAACACTCCAAACATGCTGCTTTATTTTTGTCTCAGATTGATTAGAGCTCTTTACGGGAGAGGAACAGACGCTTAAACCCACATCACTCAGTTTTCAGACTCGTATGATTGATTAAATGCAACGATAGCTCAGACTAGAGGAAGGTTGATAAATCTCTCCTGTACGTGAAAAATATGCTGAAAATGTACAAACGGTCATGAGCAATATTCAACACATCAATCACAGCTCACCTGCATACAGGTTTTTCATACGAAAAAAAGCTGATATCTCGTAAAGCACTTCATTATCCTGAATTTAAGAGGTTTATTTCTCCAAGAAGTTGTTAAAATTACAAAAAAAACCTATGCTATGTAGCTTTTATTACATAAAATACTACAATTTAAATAAGTCTGTCATTGCACTGTGTTTAAGAGTGAATTGCAGCACTGTGTTCAATAAATTTCTCTCATTTTTAGAGACATGTTTAGAGCGTTTCATTGGTACTCCTCCAAAATAAAAGCTTCTTACATAATTTACATTAGTATTGTAAATTATAGTGTAAAATAAAAATTAATATCATAATATATATATATTTTTTTTTACTAGTTTTTTTTTGCAGTACAATTGTAATTTACAACAATAAAATACACTACATTTATGTCTTCATTTTTTTTTTAATAATTTGTTCAAATAAGTAATTACTAATATTTTTTATTTATAATTTTTTTTGTTAATATTATTAGTAGTATTATTTCATTGAAATATTTTTTAAAGAGAGAGAGAGAGTACAGTGAATATCCAAATATGTCTTTAAATTATTGAAATATTAACTTCAAATATTTAACTTCAAATATCTCATGAGAACTTAAATATTTTATGTCAATGGTATTCGGCTGATGAAAAAGTTTGGAAATTTCCAACATTTTTGTGCACAGAGGTTTGCAGCATTCATTCATTCCACCAAAATAAAAGTTTAAGGATCTGAAATGTTTGAACAATTATGTGTTTTCATTATTATTTATTATTACTATTACTATTAGTAGTAGTAGTAGTTCAGACATAAAAAAAAAAAAAAAATTAAGTTTGGAAATTTGCATAATTTTTTTTGTTTCTTTGTTTATCTATTTATCTATCTATTTATTCATTCATTCATTCATTAATTTATTTAAAATACAAATAATTTAAAAACATTTGCATTTTTTTTTTTTATATATATTTTATCTGTTTACTTGCATGTCATATAACCATTAACCAGCATCAGAGGACCATGAATATGCGAATGTGTACTTAAAGTATTGAAATATTAACTTAAAATCTCATGGAAGTGTCAAGAAAATATTTTTTTACGTCAAAGGGGCTCACACATTAAATAATAATAATAATAATAATTTTTGTTTTTAAATCTGCATAATTTCCAACATGAATTTTACAGCATTTCACCAGTGTTCTGCCAAATGTTCAAAGATCTAAAGAGTTTAAAAGTCTGTATTATTATTATTAATTAGTATTATTTCATTTAAAAATTTTACATGAAAACAATAAAAAAACAAACAAACACCTGCTTAAAAAATATTATATATTTTATTTGTTTACTTGCATGTCATGTGACCATTAACCCATGTCAAAGAACCAAGAATATATAAATGTGTCATTAAATTATTGAAATATAAACTTAAAATCTCATGGAAGCTTCAAGAAAATATTTTACAGCAAACGAGTTCAGCTGACAAAAACGTTTGGAAATTTGAATAATTTTTAACATTCAGAATTTTACAGAATTTCACCAGTATTTCACCAAAATAAAAGCTTAAGAATTTGAAATGTTCAAAAGTTTGAGGCTTTGAATGTTTAAACGTGAAAAATTTAAGACTTAAATATTACTATTGTAACCTGTCATGTAAAATAAAATGATTAAAATTATCTTTTTTGTTTTTACCTTGCAATAAAAATTGGAAGAGCAATATACATCTGTCTTCATTTTTTTATAATTAGTTAAAACTAATTATTATTATTATTATTATTAAAGCTTTTTTTTTTATGTGAACAATTTCAAATTTTTATTGGGAATCCCTATGTAATGTTCACTCACAAAATGCACAAAGAAACACGTCAAGACAAATTGGTAAGTTTGGAATTGCAGGAAATGTTGATAAATTACACCTTTGAAAGGTTGCAGTAATGTTTTCAAGTCACAAAATTACAAAAATGTACAAATGAATGATGCAGCAGCCCTTCGTGTCTTTAAAGTGGAGCTGGACGTCAGACTCGGACACACGTTCGTCCCTGAGCTTTGAGCGAGTTCTCTAAGGAAAGTGTCAGCCGACTCAGCAAGAATCCAGAGAGAACGATTTATTGATTCCACAATTCCCAGCTGCCCTGCTTTCACGCTTTAACCACTGAATGGAGAAAAGGTAAAAGGCCCATCACATGTGGAGAGAACCGTTAAAGCGGCAGACACTCGTCAAATCAGCAATAAACTACATCTGCATTTCAACCTCAGCCACAAAAGAACACTAGTCACGTTTAAGCGAGTTTTAGTCCCTAGTTCTGTGTAATTAAATGCAGCACAGTTGCTTTACTATATTATGAAACTCAACAGTCGTGTTTTATGTCACTGCATTAAAGAATCAACATCTAATAATTGCAGTGTAAAGCCAGCTATATTTAAAGATTTAACAAAAGTAAACAAAGACTTTTTTTAAACTCTCTAGGACCAAGTAAAGAAAAGTTAAGGAATAAACTGAATGGAACCCAATATGTTGGTAACCACAGTTTCTGGTCACTATTGACTTCCATAAAATACAATGGAAGTCAATGGGGACCAACTGTTTGCTCAACCACATTCTTCAAAATATCTTCTTTTTGTGTTCAACAGAATAAAGAAATTCATAGGTTTGGAACAACTTGACAGAATGATGACAGAAATGTTCATTTTTGCGTGAACTATCCCCTTTAAAAACAAAAGTGGAGAAACATAATAAATATCATGCGATATAAAGCTGCCGCAAACACTGCAATGAGTAAAAATGGTCTGTTTGGTTGAATGTTTGCATCATCTGTGGCTTTCAGCAAATCAAGCCTGCCTGTAATAAATTCTGAGCATGTTTTACAGGACATCTTCTTGCACGAATTAGTAGAGATTCAGCATCCTCTGCTGGCCAAAGAAAAGCACTGAATGCTGAAATGATTCACTGTCAAACTCTTGTTAATGTCCCGGCAAAATTACCAGCATCACAGTGGAAGCACAAACGCGACTGAGGCTTGAAATATAAAAGCAAAAGGATCAAAAACATTCTGACAGTTTGATCTACTGTAGTCAATATTCTGCTGAGAACAAAGTCATTTTTTCTCACCAACTGTGATTCATTCTGAAGTTTGTCTAGAAAAGAATGAATTATACAATGAATGTCCATTAACTTGTGTTTTATAATCAACATAAAGACAGAAGGCTAAATTTATTTGATTAAAAACAGAGAAGCATTGTGAAATATTATTACAATTTAAAATAATGGTTTTCTATTTTAACATTATTTAAAATATAATTTATCCCTGTGATGAAAGCTGAATTTTTAGCATTATTACTCCAGTTTTCAGTGTCATTTGGTCCTTCAGAAATCATTCTAATATGTTTTTTTTTTTTGTTTCTGTCATTGTTGAAAACAGTTGTGCTGCTTAATTTTTTTTATTTATTTGGAACCTGTAAAACATTTTTTAGTATACTTTGATGAATAAAAAGTTACAGAGTTTAACGACTGATGAAAATTCAGCTTTAATCATAGGCATAAATTACATTTTAAATTACACTGCCGGTCAAAAGTTTGGGATCAGTAAGATTTTAATGTATTTTAAATAAGTTTCTAATGCTCATCAAGGCTGCGTTCATTTGATCAATAATAATAATAATAAATATAGAAAAAAAAAAGTCAAATATTATTATGATGGAAAACAATGTTCTTCTATTATTATATACATTAAAAATCAAATTTATTTCTGTAATCAAAGCTGAATTTTCAGCATCATTACTCCAGTCTTCAGTGTCACATGATCCTTCAGAAATCATTCTAATATGCTGATTTATTATCAGTGCTGGAAACAGCTGTGTTGCTCAATATTTTTTGGAACCTGTGATACTTTTTTTATTCTTTTAATGAATAAAAATGTAAAAATAACAGCATTTATTTAAAATAAAAATATTTTCTAACAATATACACTACTGTTTAAAAGTTTGGGGTCAGTACATTTTTATACTTTCTTTTTTTTTTAAATAAATATTTTTATTCACCAAGGATGTATTAAATTAATAAAAAGTCATAACATAGATTTACATTGTTAGAAAAGATTTATATTTTGAATAATTGCTGTTCTTTTTAACTTGTTATTCATCAAAAAATCCTGAAAAAAAAAGAATCACAGGTTCCAAAAAAATATTAAGTAGCACAACTGTTATAATTGATAATTCTAATAATAAATCAGCATATCAGAATGATTTCTGAAGGATCATGTGACACTTAAGACTGGAGTAACAGCTGATGAAAATTCAGCTTTGCATCACAGGAATAAATTATATTTTAAAGTATATTAATAAAAAAAAAACACTATTTATTATATTAAAACTTTGCAGTATTACTGTTTTTTTCCCGTATTTTTAATCAAATAAATGCAGTCTTGATGAGCATAAGAGACTTCTTTAAAAAACATCCCAAACCTTTGAGTGGTAGTGTGCATTAAAAAAGAAAACCATTATTTTAAATTGCAATAAATTCTCAATATTACGTTATTGTTGGCTTATTTATTTATTTTTTAATCAAATAAATGCAGCCTTGTTGAACATAAGAAACACTGAATTCAACATTTTTTTAAGGAAAAAGACAGAAATAGTATCTTCTTGTAAAACATGCTCCAATATTCAAATAATAAATAAACATTTAATGCACGCAGTATAACTTGTCACATGGCGTGACGAACTTTCCATGTATGTGAGATTATGATGATAATGATATAATGAAGACTACAGCCTACAGAATTTTAACAATTAAAAAGGTAAAATACAATAAAATAATTTTCACTGATGGCAGAACAGCAAACACCAGTAAAAGTCAAAGCAGAAAGTCTACACAGAAGTTGCGTTTTGCTTCTGAATGAATCAAAGTTTGAACAAATTGATTGAGTTATTGATTCAATGACTCATAAATGTGTTTTGGTCAAAATGAATCAATGTTTTTAGAACAAATGGGTTTAGTGAATGATTCAGTGAATCAAATATAAGGACAGTCACGTGTTTCCTTTCTAAATGATTTGTTTGAGAACGAATTGCTTTTAAAGACAGCTACCTATGCCACCTGCTGGTAGGATGATATAACTTACAGAAAGAGTCACTAAAATAACACTAATTTACTGTTTTATGCATATCATGCATTAATATAAATGTGCTAATATATATACTAATACTCTAATGACTAGTTAGACATGCAGTTGCAAAGTTACTAAAGTGGAATATCAAAATAAAGTGTTACCAAATAACGTTTTTTATTTTGAAATACTTAATATATAAATATAATTTATTCCTGTGATGCAAAGCTGAATTTTCATCAGCTGTTACTCCAGTCTTCAGTGTCACATGATCCTTCAGAAATCATTCTAATATGCTGATTTATTATTAGAATTATCAATGTTGGAATCAGTTGTGCTGACAAATATTTTGTTTGGAACCTGTGATTCTTTTTTTTCAGGATTCTTTGATGAATAACAAGTTAAAAAGAACAGCATTTATTCAAAATATAAATCTTTTCTAACAATGTAAATCTATGCTATCACTTTTTATTAATTTAACACATCCTTGGTGAATAAAATATTAATTTCTTTCAAAAAAATAAAAAGAAAAAAAGAAAGAATAAAAATGTACAGACCCTAAATTTCTGAACAGTAGCGTTTATTGTTGTTAGAAAACCTTTTTTATTTAAAACAAATGCTGTTGTTTTTAACCTTTTATTCAAAGAATCAAAGAATCCTGAAAAAATGAATCACAGGTTCCAAAAAAATATTAAGTAGCTCAAATGTTTCCAACATCGATAATTCTAATAATAAATCAGCATATTAGAATGATTTCTAAAGGATCATGTGACACTTAAGACTGGAGTAACAGCTGATGAAAATTCAGCTTTGCATCACAGGAATAAATTATATTTTACAGTATATTAAACTAAAAACCATTATTTTATATTGTAATAACATTTTGCAATATCACGTTTTTTTATGTATTTTTGATCAAATGAACACAGCCTTGATGAGCAGAAGAAACGTCAATAAATCAGCAAGACAATATAAAGAAGGATTTAGTGACCTATTAAAATAATAGTTCTGTTATTTAAAAGATAGTTTAAATAACAATAAGTAAACAATAGATCATTATTTACTCAACCAATGTAAATAAATCATAATAAATGTAGTAGCTCAGACATTCAGACTAACATCATTGTTTGTGTTTGATACAATGGAGTATTATAAGACAAAAGGGTGTGTAAATTATGACAAAAAGTTCATTTTGGAGTGAATTATTTCTTTAAAGCTCATGAACAGATGGCAAGAGATGGCAACGCCTCGGAGACCTTTGTGTTCAACCATCTTCTTTGATAAATACAGCACATCTGCGCCTGTTCTGTGTGCCATAATGCAGAAAAGTCTCTATTTGTGCCAGACGTGAACTTAAGAAGACTCTGACTTTGAAACTTCCTGTATGAAAATAGAAGAAACTGTCGTGTCAATCATGAAACCAATTCATTATGAACAGAAACCTTGTGAACAAACACAGTCTGCAGTATTTCTTCACCGTTTACTGTACATCATAATTATGACTCCCTGGTGTCAAGCGTGAACAAAACCAGCGACTCCTGCCTTCGTAAACATCACTAATAAGGCTCCACATTTCATTGGCTGCTGTTTAAAACACCCACTCTGCAGGAAATCGTCTACATACAACAGATTAAACTAATTCTGGCACAGAGTTCTTTCCATCTTGTGTATTATTTATTAAAATCATGAAAGGATAGACATGAGCTTTAACAAGACTATAAAAATGTCACACAGTGAACATTCATCACAGGTTTTCTTGGCGTTCTCCTTGTCCTAATGTTTCAGGGCACACGGCGGGGAAAACCGATTCATGGACTCGCTTCATTAAGCCAGCAACACTTTAGTATCAGAACTCCTTAAAACCTCAAACCATAAAATATCATGGTTTAAAAACACACAGGACTGGAGTAAATGAGGCCCAGTGTGATTTTTACATGTTCAGTCTCAGACCACCCAAGAATAACAAGTGACTCTCAAGGATTCAGAGACCAATAAAGAAACAAGAACGACCATTCCGGCGTCTCCTGAACTTAAAACTATGGATATTAATGTAATATTAGACCTGACAATCTTTGTAGGGAACAGCGGGGCAAGTTGTCACAATATTATCCTCATGTAAATATGTTTGCAAGCCAATTTCTGTACAGGTACAAACCATAATACTGCAAAAACTACATCAACATACCGAAACATTTCCACTGTTATTTAGCTGATAAAAAAGACAGCTCGTTTACACACTTTAACACTAACAGGGGCATGTTGTCACACTGGAGTCAACTAAAGCAGTGCAATATAAGCAGAAGGCCGAAGGGTAATGAATAAATGATACCAAATTACAAATTAAAAATTAAACAGAAATTAAGTTTGAAGGACAAAATGAAACAAATGGAACAAACCAAAACAGTTTACTCTACTGCTAAAGAAAACAAGCAAATAAATATGAATTTTTTTAAATTAAAAATATTTTTCTGTAAGACATACTCCAATCAACTTAGAAAATTTTAGAGTGTTGTGTAACTGGAATTACTCAAAATACTCAAAATACTCAAAATCCTATAGTTACCGAGATCATGTGACCACTCACCTGTGTGACAACTAGCCCCGGTCTGTTTTAAGCAGTGAAAGCATCACAGTACGAGTCTCGAATGTTTTAAAGTGCAATTGAGAAATAAAATCAGATTGGCCAGCTGTCAAGTGCCCAAATACTCTAAAATACTCTAAAATACTCTAAAACCATAAAACCACACTTAGGCTGGATTAAGCAGACAACAGCAGTGTATTTAACTCAATATTTAGGCCTACCTTCAAACAGTGAACGTGTTAAACGCTGCGAATGGACTTCTGGGAACACTTGGAGTGACTCGATCGAATCGGCGTATCGTTTTTATTGAATCGGTTCATTGTTGGTAGAGTTTCAATAAAATGAATCAGACTCAAGAAAGCTCTACAAAGCATTCTATGCGTCACTAACTCCTCTTGAACACTAGAGGTCAGTGTTTGCATGTCTAATACACCACAGCCACTAAAACACGAACACGAGTGATTCAGACTGAGGAATTTCATTTGTCTGCCAACACACTGAATAGCCTAAATATTTTAAAGTAGCCTAATTTGAATTTGCTACAAATACCACAGTTTGCAGAATGTATGGACTACAGTAGTAATAAACATTATATATATTTTTGTTTGTTTTGCATATGTTCAAGCTTACACAAATAAACGAGTTTAAGAAACACAGACACACACACAAAATGTTTATTTACTAATTACGTGAGAAACATTTGTGTCAATATTAATATAATGAGACTTTTGATTGCGTTTGCATATTGACAAAAATGAGCATATATGTGACCCTGGACCACAAAACCAGTCATAAGGGAAACATTTTTGAATTGACGTGTATGCATAATTTGAAAGCTTTCCACTGGTTTGTTAGAATATGACACTATTTGGCTGAGATACGACTATTTGAAAATCTGGAATCTGAGAAAATAAAATGTTGAGAAAATCATCTTTAAAGTTGTCCAAATGAAGTTCTTAGCAATGCATATTACTAATCAGAAGTTAAGTTTTGATATATTTACAGTAGGAAATTTACAAAATATATTCATGGAACATGATCTTTACTTAATATCCTTATGATTTTGGGCATAAAAGAAAAATCTATTTTTCTTAAACTTAAAAATCTAAGTTTGACCCATACAATGTGTTGGCGATTGCTACAAATATACCTTTGTGGGTGTTAAGTGTGTTTTTTTGTGGGTCACATATTGTTAATATTTCTTCTGAAACTATAGAGGAGACACACCTGAGATAATGAGGACTTTTCAGAAGAAAAATCCCAGAAACAAAAGATTTCAGCTTAAGTCTGATCTTCATGAAAAAAGAAAAAGCATTTGAGATATTGAAGTGATTTTTGTGTGAGCATCATGTTTTGTGTTCTGTAACCAGTATATCAAACAAATTAAGTGTTAATTACTCAAACATTGTAAGTTTCCCTAGTAAAAAAGGTATAGATTTAAAATACATTTATTTTATACTAAGTATAATTCAAGTCTATTATCATATTTACTGACATATCACTTAATGCTTGCTGATATAGAAATTGCAATTAAACATTATTTGGAGTACTACTTGTGCACAATGCACATTTCTTAATATTAATATGCTTGGGATCAATCACACATTGGATTGAGACCGCGCAACTTGACTGAACTGACCAATTGTATATGTTTATAATTACATATATTTTTAATGTCTGAATTAAAAGTCATTTGCATCTTTTATCTGTCCTGATATTATTTTAAGAGGTGTGATACTATATATAAATCCTTATGAAAAGAGATAGTTGACCCAAAAAGGACAATTCTGTCATTAAGCCTAAAATCTGTTTTAATGTCACTATTGATGAGGATTGTATGGTCTTTAAATATATTTATATTTATATAAGTATACTTGCAATAGTTCCACTTTAGCACAATCAGATATACTTAAGTATATCTTTAGTTGGACTTCAGCACTATTTGTGAACAATTAAAGTGCATTAAGTACAAAACTAGTTGTTCCAGTTTAGCAGACTTTAAGTATATCAGTTTAGTATACTAAAAGTACCATTGCAAAGCATTTTTATTAAGTACATAATATGTAAATGTATTTAGTATACTTTGCATGAAATAAATGTATTTTAAATGCATTTTAGTATATTTATTTTCACTAGGGTAATCATGCTAGTTTTGTATTTAAAATTGTATATGGTAGGATCAAGAGTCTTAAAATGCTGAAAAAATAATAATATCGGCTCCTGCACCAACTTGTTTTACATCAGGAAGCAGAATCCCTCTGAAGTTCCTCTAGACAAAATATAGTCTGGGTGGAGCTTATCAGATTTCTCTGGAGAGAGACTACTGGAATATTGCTATATTGAATTATCTGCAGGAGCCTGAGAAGGTGGTCAATAACACGGGCTACTTCTTGACCTTGTGAAGCAGTTAATGTCACACCACTGAAACGCTGAGATGTTTGTCCAGTGCTGAGGCTCAGCTGGTGATCCTGGAGTGACACCATCACGACTTTATCTAATTACAGCAACTATGAAAACTATGAGCTTCTTTTTTACCTGAGCTACAATGGCAGACATATTCAAGGGGTTTTGTCAAGAATTTAAGATGTGTCCGTGCAGAAACTGGCTATATTTGCAAACTACTCTTTTGACTTGTTAAATGCTGCCATTTTAAATAGAAAATAGCATAATTTACTTTACATGATTTACACAATTCATAAGTGAATGTAATGAGGCAAGAAACATTAATAAATCATGCTGTGCATACAGTGCCCTCCACTAATATTGGCACCCTTGGTAAATATGAGCAAAGACGGCTATGAAAATAATTCTGCTTTGTTTATCTTTATGATCTTACATTCAAAAAAATCACAAAATGCTAACCTTTCATTGAAGTAAAACAATTAAAAGTGGGGGGAAACTTACGTTATGAAATAAATGTTTTTCTCATATGCATGTTGGGCACAATTATTGGCACCCTTAGAAATCATAATGAGTAAAATATCTCTGAAGTATATTCCCATTCATATTTGCATTTATTTAGCACACTAGAATGACTAGGAGTATGATATTGTCCAGCAATAACTTCCCGTTCCACAGGATTATAAATATGAGGAGCACAAAGGCCAAATTTCCTTAATCATCCATCACAAGGAATAAAACCAAATAATATAGTTCTGATGTGCAGAACAAGATTGTTGAGCTTCACAAAATAGAAAATGGCTGTAAGAAAAGAGCTAAAGGACTGAAAATCCCAATTTCCATCATTAAGACAATAATTAAGAATTCAAATTAAACTAAAGATGTTACAAATCTGCCTGGAAAAGGACGTGTGTCTATATCGTCCTAATGCATGGTGAGGAGGAGAGTTTAAGTGTCCAAAGATTCTCCAAGGATCACAGTAGGAGAATTGCAGAGGTTAGTTGAGTCTTGGGGCCAAAAATTCAAACAGCCCCTACGTCACCACATGTTGTTCAGGAGGGTTTTAAGAAAAATCCTCCTTGCTCATCTACAAACAAACTCCAGCATATTCAGTTGTCAGACACAACTTGAATTTCAAATGGGAATGGCTCCTGTGGTCAGATGAAACTAAAAAAAAGAGCTTTCTGGCAGCAAACACTCAAGATAGGTTTGGTACAAAAAGTACCCCATGCCCACGGTTAAATATACTGCTGGATCTTTAATGTTGTGGTCTTATTTTTCTGCCAGAGGTCCTGGACATCTTGTTCAGATACATGGCATCATGGATTCTAGCAAATACCAACAGATAAAAAATGTAAACCTGAATGCATCTGTTAGAAGTTCTATAATGAGCTGTAGTTGGATCTTTCATCAGGACAGTGATCCAAACCAAACATCAAAATCAACACAAAAATGTGTCACTGAGCATAAAATGAAGCTTCTGCCATGGCCGTCATTGCCTGACCTGAACCCTATAGAAAATGCGTGAGGTGAACTGAAGAGAAGAAGCACCAGCATGGAGCTGGGAAACTAAAGGATCTGAAGAGTTTCTGTATGAAGGAATGGTCTCTGATCTCTTGTCAGGTGTTTTCCAAACTCTTCAGGCATTAAAGAAGAAAACACAGAGCTGTTATCTTGAATAAAGGACATTGCAATAATTGGGTGCCAATAATTGTGGTCAACATGAACTACAGAAAAACATTTATTTCATAAAGAGATTTTCCCCCTGCTTTCCATGGTTTTACTTAAATGATAGGTTAGAATATTGTGCATTTTTGAATGAAAGATTAAAAGGATAAACAATGCAGATTTATTCTTACAGTCACCTTTGCTCATATTTACCAAGGGTGCCAATATTAGTGGAGGGCACTGTATATATTTATACAAATATTAAAAAATTATAAAAATAATATATAAACAAAGTTTTGAACATAATTTTAAAATAAATTAAACATAAGTGTGAATTTGTGCATATATGAAAATAAAATTTGCAATAGTTTAATAATTTCAAATAAATGCACTGTGAACAAAAGTGTTTTTCATGGATTTTACAAGAAAACAATACAAAATGTCACACTTAATTCCAACTATTTTTTGCATTTCTTTGTAATTAATTGTGACATTTACTATTAGTTTTGGAGAGAAAATGCTTTCTACACTATCTTTTTTCAGTATGTGTTTTAAATAAATAAATAAATAAAAAAAATAATAATAATAATAATAATAAATATATATATATATATAATTCAAAGCGCTACATGTCGATTCTTTGTAATTAGCCCTGTTTGTAAATTTTAGCTTTTTGGGAGAAAATTGTTTCTACACCATTTTTTCAGTGTGCAATACAAGATGTTCTAACTCTTTTACTATTTTTCTTTATTCTCTTAAAACCCTTTTAAATCCTGGACCTTCAATTCACATTCACTTTGTCAAAGTTCACAACTTTCACTTATTGTCTGTAATTTACAGATGTTCATTTTTATTTGACTACACCACTAATGGTAAAACATTTTTATGTGTATATATATATATATATATAAACAATCACAAATTGATCAAAGTTGGCATTGCTTCATGACTGTGACGATTTCAATAAATAAACCTACCCTAAAAATCGTAAGTGGCCTTATCTGTATCAGTCTTCTCTAGAAGAGCTCTTGATTGTCACATCCAGTTATTTAAATTGCCTTCTAGAGTCCAGGATCTGGAATGGAACAATATCCTTTGGCTTCGCTTCTCTGGCTCCAGCACGACTCATTTATTTTAATGCGGAGCGGGACGGCGCGTTGGCACCTTTCCACCGTGAAGGCAGTCCAGAGGAGCCAGACTCCCGAAGCCGTACGATGAATCAGTCCATTACAGTTCAATAAAAGTGCACAAATGCTTCTTTCTGCTCCACTTGGCTGCGATAGCACTTGGAGGGCCGGTGACGGGGGGTAAGCGCTGAGCTTGAGACAATATAGTGAAATAATGAAAAGTCTTACTTCCAGTTACAGCATAAGAGCTTTATTATAAGAGCTTTCATCCTTTAAAAGTTCCAGAGGGAAACTGTAAATGTCCTGACTCCTTTAGTCACACTATAGTCCAGAAATCACAAACAGGGATCTGTGCAGATTTTCAGAGCATGTTGAGTCAATAAATGTTTTCAGAGTCATTCATAGCCTCAGAAATCTTACTTATCTTTATTTTTTCCCATTGTCACTAGTATTGCTTTCGTCAACGAAAATTATGACTAAATATCGTTGTCAACGAACCTTTATCACGTGACGAGACACAACGAAAATGTTGGTCGTGTGACAATGACTATAATTAAATGTATAATGTAATATTGTTGACGAATAAAAACGAGACTAAATGTGATTTACAGAATAAAAACTATGCTAAAATGTCTCTTCATTTTCGTTGACCAAAACGAGACGAAACGAAATGTTATGTTATTTCGTTTTGTTTAGTCGCATTATTATTATTATTCTGCAGTATTTCTAAAGTGGGCTGCATCAGGTCCCACTGTGCAGACGCAGGCGACGTCACTTCCGACTAAAACCAGACAAAAATAGTCATGGATAATTATGACTAAAATAAGACTAAAATGCTCAGACTTTTAGTTGACTAAAACTTGACTAGACTAAAAAGAATATGAACATGACTAAAACTAATAAAAACTAAAATGACAGCTTCATACAAAGACTAGACTGAAACTAAAATTAAAACAGTCTGCCAAAAACAACACTAATTGTCACATTTTATATGGTTATGTAGTGTACGCTTGTTATGTCTGCCTTTTGTTAACTGTCATTTTTTATTTGCTGTCTGTTTGTAAATATGTATGGTTTCAAGAGGCTAAACAAAAAAATAAGAACACCACATCAGTAATGATGTTGTACAAACTGTTTAAACATCAAACAAATAAGGTAAACTATCAGTAAAGTTGTGAAATACATCATCTTCATCTTTAAAACAAAGTTCAGGTGCTGCCTTAAATGTATATATAAAGTAGAATCAAACTGGTTGAGGTCATTTTGTGTCATTACTAATTTTCAAAATAATGTTATTATTTTATATTATTGAATAAATGATTCTGCACTCACTCAATTTGATGGGCGATTACCTATAAAACAAGACAACACACACGACAGTGTGATACTGTGTGTCTCTGTGTCTTCAGTCTCTGTTGATTGTGTGACTGTGACGTCTCTGTAGCGGCTCCTTATTCACCATCAGCTGATCCTGAGGAAACTGGACTGACGTCTGAATACTGAGAGTCTACAATAAAACACACAGACAGTCACATATGAGTATTAACATTACTGCTGTCACATCAGCAGATCCATTTCAGAATAAACACAGTATATTGATATTACAGCCAGAGATATGAATGAACAACTGATCATAGATTAATAACAGAAAATGATTAACAACTCTCTCAACAACTCTCTACACACAGAGACACTGGAAGAGATATATTTATAGATCATCACAGAATTAAACACAGTTTAAAGTACAGAGACTAAAGTGGAACTGAATTATTATCTTATATTCTCGATTACACACATATGAGGCCTGTTACTAAACTTTGGCCATTTTAAAAGTTTTAAATAATAATATACTCACAATAGCATAATCTCTCCAGTTTATAATATGGATCATTCCTCAGATCGGAGAGTAACTTTACTCCTGATTTTCCTAGTTTATTCCCAGACAGACTCAGTTCTGTCAGGTGTGAGGGGTTTGATCTCAGAGCTGAAGCCAGAGCAGCACAACCTTTATCTGTGACGCAGCAATAACTCAACCTGTAGAGAACAATGACACAGTCCAAATTGTATTTCGCTGTTCACTCTGGTCTCAGAGCAGGAAAGGAGATAAACTGTAATGACAAGCACTGCCACAAGCTGCTGACGACAGACTAAGATTTATGCATGTTAATGCTCAATGGTGCTGTTTGAAACTGTAATGTGCTTCAGGACTGAACAGACACACAGAGCTGAATGTGAGTGTCACAGCCATTAGCTGATGTGCCTTTGACAGCCACCAGACAGCACTCTTTTCGGATCTGGGCCCATATTCTTAAAGCTTCTAAGAATCCTCTCAGAAAGCTCTTAATTACTTACATAGGCGTCTTAGCTTAAGAGTGATCCAGGACGAATCTAAGAGCAACTATGAGTGAGGAAAAGACAAAAACCGCAGCAGCCATTAGAAGCACCAGTTCCCATAGAAACCTGAGGCTGGACCGGCCCATGCACATGCGCAGCCATAAGCGCGTTATGGCTGCGTATGCGCACTGACTGATCTAGCTTGAAAAATAAGCTATTTAAACACTATGTGAGGATAAGAAACAACATTCATGGGGCAGTTCATTTCAGGGCCTCTTTATTTGAATGTGGCAAAACAATATTGCACGCTACAACAGTTCTATGAATAGGCCCAAATCTCTGACAGAGACCCCTCCCCTATCAGCCAATCACTGTGTGCATAGTTAGTAATCATGCTAACATCATCCGTAGCAACAAGGTCAACTCCTCCCTTAGTCTTAACTAAAGACTTCTCTTTATTCCTTAGTAGAAGTTTGTCTCAGCAGCTTTGTGAATAGGTTTTAAGAGAGAACTCTTAGCTAAAAACTATTGCTATTTAGAAGAACTTTTAGTGGTAAGATAAAATGAATATGGGCCCTGATGAGACAAACTTCTTCTAAGGAGTAGAGAAAAGTCTTAAGCTAAGACTAAGGGCGGGGTTGCCATGGATGATGTCAGCATGCCTCCTAACGATGCACACATTGATTGGCTGATAGGGGAGGAGTCTCTGTCAGAGATTTGTTCACAGAAATATTGTAAAGCGTGGTATTATGCTGTCACATTTAAATAAAGATTTTAAAATGCAGGCTAAGTGTCTCTAATTAAACAAGCATATGTTCAGCTAATTGTCAGCCAGTACATGTGTGCTTCTCATAAACAATTAGCTGATATGCATACAGCCTTTTTACTAACAGAATAGAATAATCATTACTAGTTTTAGTTTTAGTGCTAAAACGCTTTGTGAAATGCTCTTAGAGCAAACATTTAGGACTGACACGCCCATTATTTTTAAGATTTTCTCCTAAATCAGCAAGTTATGAGCTACTTTTCGCCTTACGATTTTTTGTGAATACGGGCCCAGATTTTGTTTCTGATTTGAAATATATAATTTAGTCAGGACTTGGTCTTGTATGAGCTGCCTGGAGGCATTGCAAATATGGCTGCAGAGTGAACAGACTTTCCTTAAAAGAGACTTTGCTATGACACAGTCTTTTAAAGACTGTGATTGGTTGGTTGTCCAAAAAGGAAATAAAAGTCCTGTTTAACTGTACACACATACACACACACACACACACACAATATATATATATATATATATATATATATATAAATATATATAAATATATATAAATATATATATATATATAGTCAGAAATCTTGGTGTTTGACTCCTCTTTCTCTTTTCAGTCTCATATTAACATCACCCCTATTCTAACCGATCTGCATTGGCTACCAGTGGTCTACTGTATTAAGTTTAAAATTCTCCTGCTTACTTTTAAAGCTTTGCATGGTCTGGCTTCTTACTATCTACACAATCTGTGTTGTTGCCCCTAAATTATGGAACTCGCTTCCCAGATGACTCTGTCTTGCCAATAAGCTGTTTGAATTTAAATCACGGCTCAGAACTCTTAAGTTGACCTCTGTTTATTCTTCTTATGTTGTCTTATCTGCATATTACTCTTTGGATGTCTGATGTTCTCATTACTTATTGTTTGATGTTATTTATTATATATTATATATTATATATATTATATTCATGTTTTTATGTTTATTGTATAGTGTTTGTGAGCTCTGGAAAAGCGCTATATAAATAAAACTATTATATAAATAAAACTCAATTATTGTTATTGTTATTATGCTATTAATGTTGTACTTAATGTATTGTATTTGATAGGAAAAGAATAGTGGCACAATACTGTCCTGAAAGTGTTTGTAATAGTTTGTGTGATCACTTCGCTTATGTTATGTTAAATGTAGTTATTGTGGTGATATGATCTGGCACTATGGCATTTCTGTGCTATGTTGGAGATGTTAGCATGTCTCTATGATCAGTCACAAGCATGATCTCTGCACAGTTCTTCTCCCTCTTTATATTTTGTAATTTTTCTCCACTGCTAAAGAAACTCTTAAGCCTCTTCAAAGTCCTTGTCTGTACTCCTAACAATTTTGGACCTTAAGACCTCTTTTAAGGTTTAAGATTCTTTCTGAATTGCTTTTTCTCTTTACTAGGATCTTTTCTTTAATTTAAAGAAAGATTTCAGAAAGATTTAAAGAAAGATTTCAGAAAAAGTGGAAAATAAGGGGTCAATAAACTTTTACACAGAGATGGACAGGTGAAGGAGTATTAATCAAACTAGCAGAAGCAACTAAAGCTCCAGTGAATGTTTGGTTGGACAAAAACAGGAGCAGCAGCTCATATGAAGTGATGGAGATGAATGAAGTGAACATCATCTTCAGTCATCAGAGTTATTTGTGATGAGATTTAGTGTGTTTACTGAACATGTATTTTACAAGCTTAAGTTTTAGAATTGACATTAAAGGACACATCTTACAAAGGACAAAGACATAAGACTACCAGAGAGATGATCTTACCGCAGTTTCTCCAGTTTACAGTGAGGATCCTCCAGTACAGCACAGAGAAGCTTCACACTCAAGTCTCCTATTTTATTCAAAGACAGATTCAGTTGTCTCAAGTGTGAGGGGTTTGATTTCAGAGCTGAAGCCAGAGCAGCACAACTTTCATCACTGACGCCACAATCCCTCAACCTGTAGAGAACAATGACACACTCTTCACTCTCTCAGATCAGATCAGTTTAGTAATGAATCCATTAGTAAAGAGAAAGTACAAATCAATGTGTGATGATCATACATAGGTGATCAAAAACATAATCATAAATCATTTAACATCTCATTCAAGAAAGATGTTTATGTGTGTGTGTGTGTGTGTGTGTGTGTGTGTGTGTGTGTGTGTGTGCTTCTTCATCACCCAAGGATAGCAAAGTCTGAGAACACCTATGCAGTGAGATATCATTTATACTTAGTGTAAATTGTGGCAGATAGTACTTACACATCAATGTATCGCAGTGCTTTACAAAACAGTACATAATAACATATTCTTTGTATATGATTTTATTCATTATAAAGAGATGCTGCCTTATAGCGTCCTTCTTGTGTCTATTCCTAAAGCCACCCCTACACCTACTTCTAATCATACTGAAGCTAATTTTAATTATAGGCCTGTTAAATACCTGTTAGACACTTTATTTCAATGTCTATTTTCTTAATTTTTCTTTAATATTATGAAAACTGAGCTAAGATGCAATCGTAAAAAAATTAGAAGAAATGCACATTTGTACTCGGGTTGGTTATTTCAAAAGCCCACTGTCCTTACTCTCCCACTTATCTGACTGTTTTTTTAGTAATTTTGTCTGCTAACAGTCAAGCCTTTGCTAAGAAGACGGCTATTAGCACTTACTATAAACAGACAATCTATTTAAAGGTTTTGCTAATGCAAAAACAGGTTTAACATGAACACACAAGTCCACACATGTACAAGAAAAAGTCA
This sequence comes from Labeo rohita, assembly GCF_022985175.1. NCBI lineage: Eukaryota > Metazoa > Chordata > Actinopteri > Cypriniformes > Cyprinidae > Labeo > Labeo rohita. The sequence continues at coordinate 36,876,673 of NC_066877.1, read as the reverse complement.
CACAATGTTTTACTTTCTGTATCTCTGTATCTTGATTGACAGTTGTCTCATAGAAGTAGTAAGTAGTAAGTATTCCATGCACTAACGATACCTAATTTTTACATTTTTGTCATGACAAAATGTTGACTTGTCACAACAAAATGTTTTCTGGTGATTTGATTACATTTCACAAATCCTTTACAATGTGTCATACATAATCTTACCACAGTATCTCCAGTTTACAGTGAGAATGTTGTAGTACATCAGAGAGCAGATACACTGAATTTCCTAGCTCATTCTCAGACAGATCCAAATGTCTCAGGTGTGAGGGGTTCAATCTCAGAGCTGAAGCCAAAGCAGCACAACCTTCATTTGTGATGGCACAATCACTCAACCTGTAGAGAACAATGACAGACTCTTCACTCTCTTAGATCAGATCTCAGAAAAGCTGTGAAAAGCTTCAAACCTTAGCGCTTTGACTTTTGCTGCTCATTTTGCAATATTCCTGTTGCAAAACACACTTGTGTGCTTGTATCCACAGATTTGTGAGAGCAGAACTGAGGGTGGGGCTGGGGTGGGAATATAGCCATTTTTTTGGGCGATGCCTGACCAGTAAAATTATATGGCTTCTTTGTGTGATGACGTTACACAACAGTTTGCCTTTTTGGTAGGAAAGCCAGCTTTGGGAAAGAAATGGTACAGCAAAAGACTGCAGAAGTTACCTGATCACCTAACAACACAGAAGACATGGGAAGCCGTGGTGGACAACAGACTCTCCTCATTCAGCGGACGATTCACTGTCCTCCCAGCTCCCACAGTGGACAACACAATCTGCTATGATGCAATGGTCAGTTTTATATAGTAATGATCTTTATCAACATTTCCTAGTTTTTATGGCAAAAATAAATAAATGAATAAATAGAAAACTAAAAGAAAATGCTGGTTTAAATGAATAACAAAATAAATAAGAAATAAATACACAACTGATTTAATAAGTTCTGCAGTGAACCAGCATGTATTTCTTAAATATTCCCAATTGCGTATTAAAGGAAAGGCAATGAAAGGAAAAAGGAAAGCTCTGCATTTAACCCATCCAAGTGCATGCACACACACACACACACACACACACAGTAGTGAGTAGTGAACAAACACACACATACAGTAGTGAGTAGTGAACAAACACACACACACACACACACACACACACACACACACACACACACACACACACACACACAGGAGCAGTTGGGGGTTTGGTGCCTTGCTCAAGGGTCTCACCTCAGTCATGGTATTGAGGATGGAGAGAGCACTGGTAACTCACTCCACCCACCAACAACCCCTGCTGGGCCTGAGACTTAAACCCACAACCTCTGCATTACAAGTCCAACTCTCTAACCATTAGGCCAAAGCTGCCCCAAAATGTGACTCTGCTTAATGTTTTTTTAAGAAAAGCTGTTTGTCTGGAAACTAAGTTACCAGTTGTGAGATGTCATCATTTAATGAATAAAGCATGCTTACACCACACAATATAAACTGCACGAATGTATCTCTGACTGTATCTCTCAACATGAAATGCAAAATATACTTTCATCTGAAAAGAGGACTTTGGACCACTGAGCAAAAGTCCAGTTAATTTTCTCCTTATCCCAGGTAAGATGCTTCTGACATTGTTTCTGTTTCAGAAGTGGCTTGGTAGCCCTTTTCCTGAAGACATCTGAGCGTGGCGACTCTTGATGCACTGACACTGGCTCCAGTCCACTCCTCGTGAAACTCTCTGAAGTGTTTGAATCAGCTTTGCTTGATAGTATTCTCAAGCTTGCGGTCATCCCTGTTGCTCCCTTTTCTTACCCAGTTTTTTCCTTCCAGTCAATTTTGAATTTAAATGCTTTCATACGGCGCTCTGTAAACAGCCACCCCTTCAGTAATAAAACCTTCTGAGATTTACCCTCATTGTGGAGGGTGTCAATGATTGTCTTCTGGACCACTGCCATGTCAGCAGTCTTTCCCATTATTGTGGTTTCAAAGAACAAGAGATACCCCGAATTTATACGGTAGGGATTTAATGAAACGCAAATGTAAATTTAATTAAATTTAATGTAAACTTTTGAAATGTTTTACTTTACATGTGATGAATGTAGAATATATGAAAGTTTCACTTTTTTAAAATAAGTTACCAAAAAAAAAAGAACTTTTTCAAGATATTCTAATTTTTTGAGTACACATTGAAGGATCTTTGAGTGTAACATTTAACTTTCAACAAATACAAACATTACTATGACAAGCTCTCAAACTCAAATCAACCAGCTCTCAATTTTTGCTACTCTTTTACCTTCATAATTTTATCAGTGAAACCAATAGTAAAAAGAAAGTAAAACTTAAAGCACAAATCAACAGATCATTGGACTGAGATCCAAAATGTCTCAGAGCACCAAACATGATTGTCAGGATTTGGACTTTGGACTTTTGTTTCCACGGTTTCCCTCCAGCCTTAGTTCCTGCTTTCCTTATTTGGTCATTTTCCAGTTCTTGTTTAGTTTGACTGTTAATCAGGCCCGCACCTGTTTCTGTTTCTACTGATTATGTTCCAATCTTTATAAGCCCTGGGTTTTCCTCTGTTCCTTTGTCTTGCGTTGATGTTGATGTTGATGTTGTCTCTTGTATTCCTTTGGATTTCTAATTAAAGATTTATTTTGGATTTCTCTATCGCTGTGCATTTCTTCCAGGTCTACATCTTGACAATGATCAGAAATCATCTTAATTTTCATTCAAAAATGTGATATTTTTGTGTGATTTTACACAAAGCATGTTTTAAAAACAGTCACTGTTTTAAGCTTGAGTCTGTTTAAAGTCAAGAGAATTAATTTATTGTGTGTGAACGTGTGTATTTCAGTGTGACTCTCAGTCCTCTCCCCCTCAGCTTAACTCACAGCAGCAGAAAGAGACTCAACACTTCAAATATATTTTACATTGTGTTCATTGTGTGAGAGTCGAATATGATCTTACCACATTTTCTTCAGTTTACAGTGAGGATCCTCCAGTCCAGCAGACAGCAGCGTGACTCCAGAATCTCCTAGTTTATTCCTAGACAGATCCAGTTGTCTCAGTTGTGAGGGGTTTGATTTCAGAGCTGAAGCCAGAGCAGCACAACCTTCATCAGTGACGCCACAATCAGTCAACCTGTAAAGAACAATTACATTCTTCACTTTCTCAGTTCAGATCGGTTATCAGTGAATCCATTAGTAAAGAGAAAGTACAAACTTAAAGCACAAATCAACATGTTTGATGGATCACTGGAATGAGATCTAAATATAACCAGCGGTGGAGTGGGACTCATTTTCAGCCCTGGAGTTTCATGCCTTAAACTGGCCCATTTTAAGTCACGATGGACTATATTAAAATAATGTAATTAAAAAAAAAAGGTCACTACCTTCTCTATTCCTTTTGTATTTTATCTGTTTTCTTTTTTATTTATTATTAGGGCTGTCAGTTTCATGCGTTAACTTAATTAGTTATGAAAAAAATAACGTGATTAAAATATTTTAACACAGTTAATATGCTGGCCCTGCTCCCAGACCTGCATGTCATCTTATATTTCATGTAGTTGACTGTTGACAAATATGATGCAGGGCAACAACTCCGCAAATGCAGTTATGCCCTAAAATTCAAGAAATTAGTGCAAAATATTGGTGTTTCGTCTCATATTTATATATATCATATATCACATATCACACAATATCACGAGGACAGCAAGAGCAATATGACACATGCGCTGATTTTGTCCACAAGATTAAATGTGATTTTATACAACAGTTCAGTAAATAAGAAGTTGAAATTGTTACATTTTAAACACAATATTATGTGTTTTTGTTTAATTTTGCAGAGAACATATTACCTTTGAAGCCACAGCAGAATTGTTGCACATCTCCGATAACACAGCAGTGTTTAGTTTCTGAATGAATCTGCGTTTTTTAACGAATCGTGTGGACCAATGATTCAAAAGCCCATTCATAAAGAGAGCTATTTACTTAATTCCTGAATGAATCAGCCATTTGAACGAATCAAATTGAATGAGTGAATGACTCATAAAGACATTTTCCACCACCTGCTGGCAGATTTAGTTTCTTATTTAGAGAGTATCATTTCATTTATTAATTATTTATTAATTTATTAATTCTGTCATCATTTACTTACTCTCATGTTGTTTCAAACCTTTCTTTTGTGGAACATGAAAGAAGGTATTTTGAAGACTGTTGGTAACAAAGCTGTTTTGGTTACCAATGACTTTCATTGTATAAACAAAAAAATACTGAGATGTTTATCAAATTATGTTCTTTTATGTTCCATAGTTTACATTAGGTTGTTGCAGTTTATGTGTAATAAATTCTATGTTGAATCAAATAAAATATTTCTTTCTAAAGCTACAATTTGTAATGTCTATTTGATGCTTTCTCATTTAACACACAAATAGCTTTAAATTATCTTTTGTGGCGTATTTTCAGAGTCAAATCTATTAGCAATTAATTAATTAATCAAAACATCATGTAATTAATTAGATCAAATTTAATCGACTGACAGCCCTATTTATTACACAATTAACAAAAAGCAAAACACTAGTTTGCTCTATTCTTTTTCTATTCTGTTTTTTTTATTTATTATATAATTTACTTGCTATGTGTACTGCATTAGGCTAACTGAGACTTGTCATAGCACTTACATATCATTGCTCTTTTTTAAAATTCTGATTGCTTCCATTGTCCTCATTTGTATGTGGCTTTGGATAAAAGCATCTGCTAAATGACTAAAGCCCAGCTCACACTGTGCAATTTTGGCCACGATTTGGCCATCTGAGACAAATTTTGAAAAACCTAAAAGATTCCTGTAATCCTAGGCTAAAATCTGTAGTCTTTGATCACTGGTTTGACATGTTCACCAACAGCCGATTAATGGCTGTTGTGAAATTTTACCTGATGAAATTCTGGTGGAAGTTTTTTGGCACGTCTTGAAGTACGACATCTCCTACAATGAACATCAAACTGTCTCCGTTTTCAAGACAAGCCATGATCAGAATTAACGCTAGAGATTTCTAACCACATAAACTGGATAAATTGGATAAACACCAATTGTGTTTTTTCCATTTGGGTGTGTAGTGCTGCTTACACCATTCTTCTTAAATATGACGCTATTGCCAACATTCGTACTTCTCATGATAGCCATCATTTCAGCCCACAGTGTCAGCCCACGGTTTTTCTGCTGAATTGGGGTACTTTAACATGTTTACTTTAACACTGTTGCCCTGGGTTGTTTTTAATGCCCATGGGTTGAAGCGACCCCAATAACGTCATATTTAGCCCCTGAAATACACATTTACCTGGAATGTGATTTCTAACGAAGGACCCCCTTGAAACGCAATTGAGCTAGCTTTGGACTAGGTTTGAGGAGCAACTGGGTGGGTTTTGTTGTGAGAAAACCTGGCAACCCTGTCAGCCCTGCATGTAGGCTAATGCAGCTCACAGTCACTGAACATGTATGAGTTGATAATGTAAAACTCCACACAGGTTTTCTTCCGCGCACCCGTTTTTAACGTGTCTTGACTGTCGTACAGTCTGACATTAATGACAACTGAGATCCCACAGTGTGACATGATCATAATGTTTGTACAGTCTGACAAGCAGCAATTATAAAGGACTATTAAAAACTGCACAGTGTGAGCCCGGCTTTTTTTTTTTTTTTGCCCGCATATTTCCGACAACTGACTTTTGACGGGGGACTCAAAAGATAATTATGTCATCATTAACCTGCAGGCTGCATTCTGCAAGTGGGGCTGCGAGAAAATAATAAGGCAGCGGCTATAAAGGTAGAGGCTATTTACACTAAGTATAGCAATGAATTCTATTTACACTAAGTGACCAATAGCTGTTCTCCTGTTTGCCGTGCTGCATTTGTAGCTCCCCAGGGCTTCGTTTTCTGTAGAAATTCTGTATCTTGCTATTACTCTCTGTTGTTTAAAGTGATAAAATGTATCTTTATTCCCACCAGATTTCTGACATTATCCATCAAACTAATCTGACTGATCTGATCGTTCGGTTCTATTCTATAACCGCGAGTACAATGCTGTGCTGTGTGTTAGCCGGTTAGCCTGCCATTTGCAACCTTTTCCTGCCATTTGCAACCTTTTTTGCCCTTCTCTATACAAGTTCATCAAACAACGGTGGTGAGTTAGAATCATTTTACAATCATGGTGAGTAATGGCTTCTTCCCCTGTTATTGCAATTCGCACCACCTGCTACATGTATAGCTTATCAATCTCTATTGGCAGTGAGGGATATACATGTGATAAATGCAGGGAAATATTTAGGCTGACAGAAGGTTTCAGAACTAGAGACACGCATCCAAACTTTAATTGAGGATAGTAAGAATGTGAGGGCCTTAGATACGGCTTTGGATGTGCCTAGCTCAGGGTGTCCTGCACATTGTTCGGTTTCGGTAACTTCACCTTTGCAGCAGGGCAACTGGGTGACTGTGAGACGTCATAGTTGTGGATCAAAACACAACTCTTCCGTTCTGATCAGAACATCAAACAGGTTCTCCCCACTCAGTGACACACCCACCGAGAAACCTGATGAAAATGCTCTAGTCATTGGCGATTCTATTGTACGGAACCTGAAAAGACACCAGCCCCCATAGTCCAATGTTTACCGGGAGCCAGAGCACCTGACATCTTGGCAAATTTAAAAGTGCTGGCTAATCCTAAATGTAAATTCATTGTTATTCACGTCGGCACTAATGATGTTCAACTTCGCCGGTCGGAGATCACTAAAAATAATGTTAAAGAGGTGTGTGAATTTGAAAGTACGATGTCAGACATTATAATTTGCTCTGGTCCCCTCCCTGCATATTGTGGTGATGAGATACATAGCAGACTGTTGTCACTAAAACAAGTGTTAATGATAAATCCCTACCAGGCTACCATATAGACTTTATTAAAGAATTTGCTGATTTTCTATCTGAGTTAGTGTTGGCTACAGATAAAGTCTTAATAGTGGGTGACTTTAACATCTATGTTGATAATGGATCAGCTTTTATAGACATTCTGAACTCTATTGGGGTTAGAAAACACTTATCTGGACCTACTCATTGTCAAAATCATACTCTAGATTTAATACTGTCACGCGGAATTGATGTTAATGTCATTGAAATTCTGCAGCAAAGCGATGATATCTCAGATCATTATTTAGTCTTGTGTATACTCCAGATATAAAACTGTACTAAAACTGTAAATTCAACTCCTTGTTACAAGTATGGTAGAACCATTACTTCTACCACAAAATACTGCTTTGTAAGTTATCTTCCTGACTTGTCTGAATTCCTCAGCATGACCAATAGCTCAGAAAAACTTGATGATGTAACAGAAACTATTGACTCTCTCTTTTTTAGCACTCTAGACACGGTCACTCCTTTGCACTTAAGGAAGATTAAGGTAAACAGTCCGACCCTGTGGTATAACGAGAACACTCGCGCCCTAAAGAGAGCAGCCCGGAAAATGGAGCGCAGCTGGAGGAAAACAAAACTTTTTCGTACCGCCTGGCATGAATGTACCCTATTCTATAGAAAAGCCTTAAAAACTGCAAGATCTGATTACTTTTCATCTCTTTTAGAAGAAAACAAACATAACCCTAGGTATTTATTCAATACAGTGGCTAAATTAACAAAAAATAAAGAACCAACAAGCATTGACTTTCCCCATCAGCATAGCAGTAATGACTTCATGAACTACTTTACTTCAAAGGTTGATACTATTAGAGATAAAAAAACAATCTACCTAACATTGTTCGGGAGGCAGACACACTCTGTCAGTTTAAATCTAGATTACAGACCCATCTCTTTAACTTGGCCTACAAATAACTCATTTCTATAATCCAAATCAGTTAAAGCAGGGGTGCCCAAACCTGTTCCTGGAGATCGACTTTCCTGCAGAGTTTAGTTCATTAATCAACTAATCAAACACACCTGTCTGTAATTAGCAAGGGCTCCTTGAGATCCTAATTAGCTGGTTCAGGTGTAGTTAGTCAGGGTTGGAGCTGAACTCTGCAGGAAAGTCGATCTCCAGGACCAGGGTTGAGCACCCCTGCATTAAAGGATTGTTAGAATGCATTAATTAGGTCAACCGGGAACACTTCCCATAATACCTGATGTACTCAGTGCATCGTAAGACAAATGGCATCTACGCTAATATTAATCTGTTTCTTTCTTATTCCGAGGTCACCGTAGCCACCAGATCCAGTCTGTATCCAGATCAGAGGGTCACTGCAGTCCCCTGGATCCAGTCCGTACCCAGCACAGATGGTGGATCAGCACCTAGAGATGACCTTTACATCCGTAAATGTCAGCGGGGACCATGTCAACTAGATGAGCCCCAGAGACGGACCATCAATGAGGAATTTATTACCTAGACGGCCGTCGGCGCAAGACCACGGGAACCAGATGAGTCCTTTGCCATATGACTTTGGTGCAACATGGAACTTCTGCATTATTGACACACTATTGTCCTATTTAATACTGTAAAGTAATACTGTTAAGTTGCTTTGACACAACCTGTTTTGTTAAAAAGCACTGTATAAATAAACGTGATTGATTGATTGAAATAGATTGAAATTGAGATATAGATTCTATTTACACTTTGTCAAAATAGCAGCATTTTCTGATATTTATACTACTTATTACAAATAGTGGTGATTATCTGCACCTGTATTGCAGTACATTATAAAACAGTATGCAATAATAATGTATTGAGTGTACATTTTCTTTTTAATTCAAATTATTAAATGGATGCCACCTTATTGGGACAATAAAGCCCTCCCTACACCTACCCTACCCTGTGATATGAGATTTGAAGAGAGAGAAAAAAAGACAGATATGAACGGGGGTCAAAGCTGTCGCTTCATAGTCATCTTTTGTAGTCTTGACTACCCCAATCACACATTGGTGGGCAGAGTTACTGTAAATAGCCACTGACCACTAAACTCTGAACAACATCTGCTGCACTAAAGATTTATGGGATTTTAACTGTAATTTTCTTAATGTTTTAACAGTGAAATGATTGTTCTCATTGATACTTACTGAACTGATTTTGATTCTTTAATCACAGGCAGCAACTTCTGAAAAACTTCCATGTTTTCATGCTTATTTATTCCTTCAACAAATTTATCAAGATGAAACTCATTCAGTTCCTCTTCTGATGTCAACAACACAAAAACTACAGCTGACCACTGAGATGAAGAGAGTTTGGTTTCCTTGATTCTTCCAGATTTCAGATACTGTTGTATTTCCTCCACTAGTGAATGATCACCCAGTTCATTCAGACAGTGGAACAGATTGATGGATTTCTCTGGAGAGTCAATGGTCCTGATCTTCATCTTGATGTACTCAACTGATTTTTTTCTCCTATCAGAGCTGCTTCTTTTCAGTTTCATTATTTGCCGTAGGAGAATCTGATGAGACTCCACTGACAAACCCAGAAGGAACCGCAGGAAAAGATCCAGATGTCCATTTTTACTCTGCAGAGCCTCATCCACAGCTCTCTGATGCAGCTCAGATAATGAAACATGTTTTGATGAATTGAGTTGAAACCAGTCCTTCACTTTAGACCGCAAACTATGTTTGGTGATTTGGTCAATCACATTTCTATTGTTGTTTGTATAGGAGAGGTGCACATATGAAGCTGCTAGATGTTCCTGAATGCTTAGATGAACAAAGCAGAAGACTTTCCCCTGATACAAGCCAAACTCCTCTCTGAAGATCTGAGTGCACAATCCTGAGTACACTGATGCTTCTGTCACATCAATGCCACACTCTCTCAGGTCTTCCTCATAGAAGATCACGTTGCCTTTCACGAGCTGCTGAAAAGCCACTTTCCCCAGTCTGAGAATCAGGTTCTTATCCTTCACTTTCTTCTCATAGTCCTTTTCATGTTTGATGTTGGTCTGAAGGATCAGGAATTGTGTGTACATTTGAGTGAGAGTCTTGGGAATCTCTCCAGTTTCTGCTCGACTCAACATCTTCTCTAGAACAGCGGCTGAGATCCAGCAGAACAATGGGATGTGGCACATGATGTAGAGGCTCCTTGATGACTTCAGGTGTGACATGATCCTGTTGGCCAGACTCTGATCACTGATTCTCTTCCTGAAGTATTCTTCCTTCTGTGGCTCACTAAAGCCTCGTACTTCTGTCACTCGATGGACACACTCAGAGGGGACGAGATCAGCTGCTGCTGGTCTGGAGGTGATCCAGATTAGAGCAGAGGGAAGCAGATTCCCCACAATGAGGTTCATCAGCAGCACGTCCACTGAGGCTGATTCACTCACATCATACAAGCCCACTGCTCTTTGAAAATCCAGAGACAGACGACACTCATCCAGACCATCAAAGATGAACAACACTTTATATTCATCACTGGATATTTCCATTTCTTTAGTTTTAGGGAAAAAAACATGAAGAAGATCTGAAAGACTGAGTGTTTTGCCCTTCATCAAGTTGATTTCTCTGAAAGGAAGTGGAAATATGAGCTGGACGTCCTGATTCTCTTTCCCTTCAGCCCAGTCCAGGATGAATTTCTGCACAGAGACTGTTTTTCCAATGCCAGCGACTCCCTTTGTCAGCACAGTTCTGATGGCTTTGTCTTGTCCAGGTAAAGGTCTAAAGATGTCATTGCACTTGATGGCTGTGTCCTCTGTTGCTGCTCTCCTGGATTGTGTCTCAATCTGTCTCACCTCATGCTCATTATTGATCTCTCCACTCTCACTCTCTGTGATGTAGAGCTCTGTGTAGATCTCATTCAGGAGTGTTGGGTTTCCCTGCGTCGCTGTTCCCTCATACAGACGCTCAAACTTCTTCATCAGATTTGATCTAAATGTGTTGAGGACTTCATGGCTGTAAAATTAAAATACTGCATTATTAATTAAGCTAAGCTAATGTATCCTGTATCATAATCAAATAATCTTTTACAGTAATACTAGACCTGAGATCAGTCTCTGTATCTTCACTCTTATAATCTAATGGCTGATTCATAGATGTGTCACTCCTCATAGACACACAGCTGGACTCTGCTTCTGATCTCTTCTGCTGAACTGAACTATAACAGAGAGAGATTAAAGTGACTCTTTTGAATTACCATATTTAACAAAGCACATATTCATATATTATTTACACAATCATTTTAAAGAACACTACAGGATCATTTAATTTACACAATTTTATTACAAAAGATGTTAAATAGAACTGAGTGCTTTTACAAATGCATCCCTCTGTGTGACTATGCATGTTAAAATATCAGATAAAGATATCTAAAGATAAAGATAACACTATTTTGGTCAACGCCAGTAGTCTTGTTCTTAGTGCGCCAACATACAGCGCACCTGTGCTCACAGCGACCAGAGTTCGATATCCATTTTGAGCAGTGTTGGGGGTAACATATTACAAGTAATGTAAGTTGCGTAATCAGATTACTTTTAAGTAATGCATTTCTTTTAAATTTGCAATTAAATATCTGAGTTACTTTTTTAAATAAGTAACACCAGTTACTTCTCATTTATTCATTGACATCTCTCCTGTCCCCATGTTGAGAGAAACTGGGATTGAGGTGCAGAGACAGAGCCACTACCTTCAGCCTGAGGCTTATTCATGTAAATTTTGGTGTGAAAGGGTCTTTACAATTGCCAGAAATATTTTTTTTTAAGTAATAAACAAATTAGCAAGCCAATCCCAGGTGACAAAAAGTAACGCAAAAGTAACATAATGCATTACTTTCCATAAAGAGTAATTAAGTAATGCAATTAGTTACTTTTTATGAAGTAACTCAATACTGTAATGCACTACTTTTAAAGGTAACTTTCTCTTGCTAGTCTCTCTTCATCCAGTGCTTTCCTCTCTGCTCTCTACTATCCTGTCTAAATAAAGGCATAAAAAGGCCCATAGGTATAACTTAAAAAAATAACACCATTTTGATAATGTATAAAAAAACATTCTATAATTATATTTATATAAAAATGTACCCGAGGTCAATCTCTGTGTTTCCACTCTTAAACTGTATTGAACGATCCATAGACCAATCACTCCTCATAGACACACAGCTGGACTCTGGTTCTGATCTCTTGTGCTGAACTGAACTGTAACAGAGAGAGATTAAAGTGAAATCTCTGAATTGCCTTATTTAACAAAGGACATCTTCATATGTTGATAATATAAAATGACATGCTATAATTATTTTTATATAAAAATGTACCTGAGATCAGTCCTCGTATCTCCACCCTTAAAATTAGCTGGACGACCCATAGACGCGTCACTCCTCATAGACACACAGCTGGACTCTGCTTCTGCTCTCTTCTGCTGAAATAAACTATAACAGAGAGAGATTAAGGTAAAACCTCTGAATTACCATATTTAACAAAGTACCTCTTGATATATTATTTAAACACTCACTTTAAAGTACATTCTTGATCATTTAATTTACACAAGATGTTAAATAAACAGAGTGCTTTCACAAATCATCTCTCTGTGTAACACTATGCATGTTAAAGTATCAGATAAAGATATTTAAAGATAAAGATAAGACTATTTTGGTTGGTGCCAATAGCCTTGTGATTAGTGAACCAACATACAGCGCACCTGTGCTCACAGCGACCCAAGTTCAATTTCTGCCTTGAGTTCCTTTGCTGGTCCAGCTCCCCTCTCATCATCCAATGCTCTCTACTATCCTGTCTAAATAAAGGCATAAAAAGGCCTATAAATATAACTTAAAAAAACACACTATGTTGATAATATAAAATTACATGCTATGATTATATTTATATAAAAATGTACCTGAGATCAGTCTTTGTACCTCCACTCTTAAAATCTATTGCATGATCCATAGACATGTCACTCCTCATAGACATACAGCTGGACTCTGGTTCTGATCTCTTCTGCTGAAATAAACTATAATAGAGAGAGATTAAAGTAAAACCTCTGAATTACCATATATAACAAAGAACATCTTCACATGTTGATAATATAAAATGACATGCTATAATTACTTTTATATAAAAACGTACCTGAGATCAGTCCACTTATCTCCACCCTTAAAATTTGTTGGATTATCCATAGACACATCACTCCTCATAGACACACAGCTGGACCCTGCTTCTGCTCTCTTCTGCTGAAATAAACTATAACAGAGAGAGAATAATGTAAAAATTTATGTTAAGATATCAGTTAAAGATATTTAAAGATAAAGATAACAATATTTTGGTCAGTGCACCTGTGTTCATGGCAACCCAAGTTCGATTTCTGTCTCAAGGTCCTTTGCTGGTCCTGTTCTCCTGTCTTTATCCAATGTATTCCTGTCTGCTCTCTACTATCCATACTACAGTATGATGACATTTCCTCTAAAAGCACATGAATGAAACTAGAAGTTATGTTCTCTCTCTTTCCCCTAACATTGGTTAAACTAGCAAACCTGTGTCAAGAATGGATTAACTGTCTGTCAACAGTGTTACATAAGAATTATTGCTGCAAATTTTAACAAGACAATTTAACTAAACCTATGTTTTGTTTATGCAAAATATATTTCTAAACATACTATATGCTCAGTAGTTCCAGGGTTCCATGTTGAGTATAGACCCAAAACACTACCCACTAAAGTTAACATGGTGGACAGTAGCAAACATAGATGGTATTTTATGCACATATTCCTACTGTCAGACCGTTGTGTGCCTGTTTGACTGTTTGTGGTTGTTTTCCCAGTGTATGCCCATATTTGGTCTTCCGGTTCCTGTTCTTGTTTGTCACGTCATTGTCTATCATTTGCAACTGTCGTGTTCTGATTGGCTTGTTTTGTGTATTTAAGTTTGGTTATCCCCTTGGTGTCTTGTCAGTGATTATATTGTCATTCCGTTCATGTTCGTCGTTGTTACTGGTTCCCTGCTGTTTTCCCTGCGTTTGTTTTCTTGTACATTTTGGATTATATTAATAAACTGCACATATTGGATTTCCGCTCTCCTCCTGCTCATTCCACGCACACGACGACAATACACCGTGACAGAATCACTGACCGAACACCTACAAGATGCACTGGGCTGAGGATTTTCTCTGGAATATCCAACAGGCGGGGAGGCCGTTGGAACAATACGTGGAGGAATTCCTGAGCGTTGTTCATTGGGTGAGTTGGAGCGACGCTATGATCAACGCGTGTTTCCACATAGGGCTAACTGATGCTAAGTTGTTCCATTACCCCTGACGATTGCCGCAGACCTGTAGCGGAATTTGTCAACTTTGTCCTTGCTCTATGTAGTTCCAATTACTATGTTGAAGTGGAAGATCCTAATCTTCCCCCTATGTGCAGACACGCGGCCGCTCCAGCTCACCACCAGCCAGCTTCCTCCACGTGCGGTTCCAACGAGCTCCTTTCCTCCTGTCCTCCCTCGTTCACCCCCGTTCTCTACAGTTCCTCCCTCATCCTCAGCCCAGAGCCCGCGGCCAGCTCCCGGCCTCCGCCGCGCTCGCAGCCAGCTCTCGGACGCCGCCGCCCGCGGCCAGCACTCGGACTCCAACAGCGCTCGCGGCCAGCACTCGGACGCCGCCCGCGGTCCGCACTCGGAATCCAGCCGCGGTCGCGACCAGCACTCGGACGCCGCCCGCGGTCAGCACTCGGACTCCAGTCACAGCCAGCACTCGGACGCCGCCCGCGGTCCTTCAAGGTCCCGGCCGATCATGATGGCCAGCGTGCTGGACCCACCATTAATGTCTGTGCGGGCAGTCAATATCCAAGTGGCAGCTGAGCTTCCTCAGTCAAGTCGAGTTGCAGCTGCACTTCTTGAGTCAAGTCAAGCTGCGTCTCCTGAATCAAGTCAAGTTGCAGCTGCGTCTACTGAGTCAAGGCAAGTGACAGCTGCATTTCCAGAGTCAATTCAAGTTGAAGCTGCGTTTCCTGAACCAAGTCAAGTTGTGTCTACTGAGTCAAGTCCAGCTGCAGCTGCGTTTCCTGAGTCACGTCAAGTTGCAGCTGCATCTACAGAGTCAAGTCATGCTGCAGCTGTGTCTACTGAGGCAAGTCGAGTTGCAGCTGCGTTTTCTGTGTCAGGTCAAGTTGCCGCTGCGGTCCCAGTATCAAGTCAAGCTGCTGCTGTTGTTCCAGTGTCAATTAAAGTGCCACCTGCTGTAACAGAGTCAAGTCAAGTTTCTGAGTCAAGTCAGGTTGCAGCTGCGGTTCCTGAGTTAAGTCAAGTTTCTGAATCCAGTCAAGTTTCTGAATCCAGTCAAGTTGCAGCTGCATCTTCTGAATTAGGTCAAGTTTCTGCTACATTTCCTGAGTCAAGTCGAACTGCAGCTGCGTCTGCGGAGTCAAGTCAAGCTGCAGCCGCATCTTCTGAGACAAGTCAAGTTGCAGCTGCGTGCACACCAGGGCCCGAGCTGTCTCCAGCGCGCCCCCCAGAGGCAGAGCTCTCTCCAGCGCGCCCCCCAGAGGCAGAGCTCTCGTCTTGTGTCAAGTCCACTCCAGAACCCTCTTTCGCCGGAGAAGCCGCGCCTATGCCTCCTGAGGTGTCAGCCCAGGCTGTAGAGCCTCATAGGGAGGCGGCGTTAACTTTAGAACTCTCTGCTTCTCCCCCTTTCCTCTCTATTTCTGCTATCCCTGTTCTCCCCAGGTCACAGTCCCTGACACAGTTGCCCACTCTGCCCTGGAAAGCTACAGCGGGTCCTCCAGAGCCAGAGCCGGAGCTCTGTCCAGCTCGCCCTCCAGAGCCAGAGCTCTGTCCAGCTCGCCCTCCTGCACGCCCTCCAGAGTCGGCTCCTCATTCAGCGCGCCCTCCAGAGTCGGCGCCTCCTTCAGCGCGCCCTCCAGAGTCGCCGCCTCCTTCAGCGCACCCTCCTGCGTGCCCTCCAGAGTCGGCGCCTCCTTCAGCGCGCCCTCCAGAGTCTGCGCCTCATCCAGCGCGCCCCCCAGTGCGCCCTCCTGAGCCGGCGCCTCATCCAGCGCTCGCCAGGGCTGGCAGAACCCTAAGTTATCCCAAGAAAATTTTGGGAGGGGGCTACTCCCCTGTTCAGCCATGGCCACCTGGACTGTTTACCTGGCCATGGCTTCCTGAACCCCCGGACCCGCCATGGCCACAAGGACTGTATGCTCGGCCATGGCTCCCTGAACCCCCAGACCCGCCATGGCCACAAAGACTGTGTGCTCGGCCATGGTTCCAAGAACCCCCTAAACCGCCATGGCTCCTAGAGCTCCCAGATCCGCCCTGGAGGCGTAACACTTATCCCTCCAGTGTCTGCCCTGCACTAGCCTCCAGGGCGCCCACTCCCCCACCCTCCCACCCCAGTGTATGTGTTACGGCGCGAGTCGCCCCTTATAAGGGGGGGGGGTAATGTCAGACCGTTGTGTGTATTTGGTCTTCCAGTTCCTGTTCTTGTTTGTCACGTCATTGTCTATCATTTGCACCTGTCGTGTTCTGATTGGCTTGTTTTGTGTATTTAAGTTTGGTTGTCCCCTTGGTGTCTTGTCAGTAACCAAACAATTACACGATGAATCTCAGACATATCCGGATGGGATTAGATGTTTCAGAGGACTTCTGAGTTAGCCGAGAAGCAGTAATAATCTAATTCCTGAACAAATGTAAAACAATTCGTTAGGGAACTGGACCGCGCTTGGTGTTTTTGACTCCAAACGAACCGGTTCATAAGAGTCATTTGTTAATGAAGTCTTATACACTGGGCGCGCTGCATACTACTATCGAGCACATTTTATCGAAAGATGTGTTTTTTGCCATTATTTTGGGTTACGCTGTCACCACGGCTTTTAGGCCTATATCTAGGCTATAGATTTTATTTTAGACAAGTCGTGATGATTTGAGAAAGCAAAATAAGCTGTTTTTGGGGGGCGCCGGAGCCTCTCATTTATCATGAGAGGCTCCGGCGCAATCGTTTAGATTTTTTTTTCTTATCGTAGCGGAAACAATTTACTATGTAATTTTTGGTTATGTAGATTAATTTAAAGGGTTTAGAGCGTGCAGATGAAACGCAGTGATGTTAGCTTATTTTCGGAGCCTGCTGTTTGGGAACGCAGATCTGGGAGATATTTATAATGAAGCACTTTAAGGAGACTTTGCTCAAGCATTTTGGAATGACAAAACTAGCATTTCAGATGCTGTGCAAAGAGATCGGTTAGTTGGTTAGTCCAGTTATGCTGTCCCATCGCAAAGTTACTTGTATTTTTTTTAATGCGCATTAAGGTGTTTCCATCGTTGTTTATGCGCAGGTTTTCTTACCGGATAATAATTTTAACCACTTAGTTGACCACATAATTTTTTTACGTGCATTTTTATAATTTATCCATTCATTAAACAAAATGTGCATAAAAATAGGTGGATTGAAATACTGTGTTATTAGCTTCTTAGTTAGATTTTTTGAGCTAAATGATTTGTTTGGCAAATCACCTCATTGTAATTTGTTTGCACATAGTATTATATAAGGACCATTAGAAGAAATTAGTGTCAAAATTAGTACAACGCTAGTTACATCTTGAATATATCTTTATAGAAAAATGTTAAAACTGAACATGTATTTGCATTATCATAGGTCATGTTTTGTCCTAAGGAAAATTACCATGGTATTATTGGGCCTTTTGGGGGACACGCAGATGCGCAAAGCTTGCATGAGGTGAAACGCATTGCCAGTCAAGACTAACCGATTCATGATTTATAAGAGTTTAATTATTGAATTTATACATTCTCCAGGCATCAAAAACAACAACAACAACAACATTTAAAAAAAATAATAATTTATTGAATGAAAATAAATAAACTGAAGGGCAGCGGGCCAAATTGACTGCCAGGCCACCGGGAATTCTTCCGGTGCTCCCCATGGCCAGTCCGCCCCAGCATTCCGCATAAAAGGCTGGTCTCAGGGCTGTACACTTACTTTTATTTTTAGGAGCACTTTTTCTCATAATTTTAAAAATTTAGGATTACAGTCAAAAATTTCAGGAGATCGTTCTGAGATCATTTTGAGGTTAAATACAGATTTAAAATAATAAGATATAGTTTAATAGATATGATACCATTTTTGAAATCAAATCCTTGCATATCTATGACTGGAAACACATCTAACAATGCCTAGAGAGGGGGAGTTAAGCAACTGGAAATAAGTTATCGAATAAGCGTGTGTCCAAGCCCGGATTAACCATACGGGCAACTGGGCAATTGCCCAGGGGCCCACGACATCTGAAGGGCCCTGGACAGCAAGGGCACGAGCAAAATACTGCATCTGTAATCTCCCGCTTTATATTTAACAAACTGTCCACCCGGGCTTTTGTGCTGCACAGAGATATGCTGCGCTGCCTATGACTTTGAGCGTGAGTTGAGAGCGGTTGAGAGTCAGTCTCATGCGGACTGACCAATGAAGAGAGGGCCTCAAGTTAAGACCCACTCCTCATTGGTCAGTCCGCATGAGGTGGGTCAAAGCTTACGCCGAGCCCGAGCGCGTTACGTGACGTCAGGCGTTGCTACAACAGAAAAAAAAAAATCAGACACAATGGAGAAGCTAAGTGGGAGCGTGAAGTGAAAATTAAAAAAGGAAAAGGACATCAGAAACGCTGAAAATTTTAAGTATATACCTAAAATAGGTAATTTCTGCACTCCTGTTAATGTTGCCGACAGATCTGTTAAGTCAGCTTCCATCAACGACGAGGATAACTCAGCTAGCCAGGACTTTTCTACACCGCCTGCGGCAGCTTACGTTTACAGCCCGGAGAGCGAAGAGCCAGCACCAACTTCAAGCAACAACCCAGAGGCCACGAGTCTGATCGTTGAGGGAAGCGGTGATGGCGGTGGCGGGTCTCCAGTCTCACTGCCGGCGCCACCTGAACCGCTTGTTGAGTCTGGAAGCAGCCCCGGTTTACCGAGGGCCTGCAGCTTTCCAGAACCGGGCCTCCAAGTATCCTGCATCGATAAGGGAGTCCGGACTTGGAAGTAGGACACGCTCTCTCACCAACGATCTGCTTCACTGCCGGCTCCCAAACAATGAAATTGTGCCAAGGGAATGGCTTCTTTACTCGCCATCAACCGGATCAGTTTATTGTTATGCCTGCAAACTTCTGTCATCCCAAAAGCATGCATTTATCAGCGGATTCTGAAACATCCAGAGAGGGTTAGTGATCACGAAAGAGTGCAGAGCATAGACAAAACATGCTGTCTTTATTGCACAGATCTAAATATGCATGCAGAGTGGACGCTTCTCTTGCCCGACAGTGTGAGTCAGAACAGCTGTACTGGAAAGAAGTCCTCAGACCGATAGCTCTATCAATTCCATACATTTCTATTGGGAATAAGTGTTGTTAAATAAACAATGGTTTGAAAGTGTTTGCTTATCTATTCATTTTTTGTGAAAATGGAGGATACTTTCCTCCCTCTCAATGTAGTGGATCTATTTTACCAGATTATACACAGATGCTGATGTGTTTTGTTTTCATAGCATCATATGTGAGTGAATGTCTTTGATAGGGGACATAGTAGTGCATTTGTAGTTCTATGAGCATTTAAATATTTGTAAATCAAAATATGATGACAGTTAGGATTTGAAGTATTGAGTATATTTACTGTATATTACAGTAATATATTCTATATATGACCATATTATGGTGATCCTGGGGTCGTGATGATGGGGCCCTTGAATATTGTTGCCCAGGGTACAACAAAGTGTTAATCTGGCCCTGCGTGGGTCCTATTCTGTTTCCTGAACTCCTGAAACATTGGTGTCTCATATTTTAGAGCCGTCAATACAATTTGGGAAAGAAATCAATCAAACCTGTTCGTGGAAATTGAGATGTAACTCTCTTTGTGACTGTTAACAGTTTGATAAATAACTGTATTTTAACTGTACATTGTTTGTAAGTAACTGTAATAGATTATTTACATTTATTTTGTAATTAAATTATACAGTTACATAATAGTTACTTAAGTTCAAGCTCCTACCACTGTCATCAAGGCATCAAAATGTGCAACAAACACTTGCAATACAAAACGCTGTTCATAACGCTGTTCTCTCTCTCTCTCTCTCTCACACACTCACACACACTCACACACACACAGATTGACATACATGCTCAGGGCAAGTTCTGCAGTCCTACTGTACAATTAATGTAAGCACATTAATTGAGATAGAATGGATCCTGAGAGAAACAGGATTGTGAGTCCCGGCATTCACTCAGATACACAATGTTAGCCGTGTGTTAACAAATGATAAAACAATCCACAGACAACACGAACTGTTTCACTGTAAAATCCAATAGTTTACCTTACTTAGATATAATTAGTTATCTTTACTTCGTTGCTATACTTACTAGGTTTTATTAAGTTACAGCTACTTTCAAGCGAGTAAAACAATTTACTTACTACTTTGAGTGACACTTACTTAAAATATTCAAGTAGCCACAAAGGAACCAATGACATTAATAAACCAGTAAAAGGCAGCAGTGCAGTAATATGTTGCTAATTTGCAAAATAACAACAGAAGAAGAAGAAAATATTTTTTTTGAGGTGGCAATTGTTAATCTGCAGTTATTTTTCACTAGTTACATTCACTCATTTCCCAAAGTCATCTTGAATGTTGTTTCAATACAGCTATATATTTGAGAGAACATCACATAAGCTGACTTCATAAATTGATGTTGATTTTCGTAAAATGTTGTTTGTGTGTCTTATTTTATTTATTTATTATTATTTTTTACTTACCATTATAGTGATTAATGTTCCGTTTGGTTGGGCACTTGGAACTTTGTTTTTCTTATTATAATTTTCTTCCTATTGATGCAGCAATGCAACATGAAGTCATAATGTTTGATTTCAAGGGAAGAAAGGTAATAAGTACATTGCTTTTAGAAGGTAACTTTCTAATTCTGATGTTTTGATTAGCTAAATCTTTTAATTCTTCAGATAATGTATTTTTTATATTTATTAATGATGTTTTACAATTTTATTGTTTTTCATAAATACCTTGAGAAACTTTACTGAGTTGAGACAGTCCTTTAATATTTGTGGTAATGTGCTCAAGTCACAGACTTCAACATTTAGCACGTCAATCACAACAATGGTAACAATTCAATTTTATTTATTTTTATTAATTGTGACAATAACCATTATATTATTTTATTTTCTCTTTTTGTTGTGCTACTACTGACACAAGTCAGTAAATAAAATTAGCAAATAAAAACAACAACAGTAAAACAAAGCAATTGCATAATTTATTCATGCCGCAATGCACTCTGGGAGTCAGTGAGTAGCTATACTAAGTCAAGTGTAAGCCTAAAGTAAATGATTAAGTACCCCCTACAGTTATTTTTAGTTACTAGAGTTCTCGTGTAAGTAAACTATACTAAGCATTTGTCAGTACAACATACTATTCCTTTCACTTTACTTAGTTTTTTTTTAAGGCAATCGGTTTGCATGCTTTTTTTAAGTAAGCCCAGCTAATTAGATTTTATAGTGTTGAAAAATAAAATATTAAAACAAGCTACAAAATATGTCCTTCACTTACCTTATTTACATACAGATTCGCAAAATCCACCGCCTTTCTAGTTATAAGTCGTGCCTTAGCTCAACTCTGAACATCTGCTTTCACTTAAAAGACACGTATACAACTGCGGTCAAGTCACCTCGGTTCAGAAAAACACAGTCAAGCCAGTAACGATTGAAATTCGAGTGCGCGCATATCTCTGTGATATCTCTATGATTACGGTACTTTCAGGAATAACACAGACAGAACGCCCTTTCACAGCGCTGTAGACGCCAAAAACTGAGATATCATTTTCATTGATCAAGTACCCCCTAGCGTTCTTTTTTAGTTACTAGAACTCTCGTGTAAGTAAACTATACTAACTAAACATTTGTCAGTACAACATACTATTCCTATTCCGGTTTTCATGCTTTTAAGGAAGCCCAACTAATTAGATATTACAGTGTGACATTTCTGGAGATTTTTTTATTTTGTTTTGTTTAATATCCGCGTTATTTATTCGTGTCTTTGACGGTTGTGTATTATATTATTATTTAAATATCACCTTTCAAATCAGCAGCATTCGTAGAAAACGATATATGGGATATTATTACACTTTAGAGGGTATAATGACCCCATTTCTAATAAGCAGAAAAAAAATCAACTGTCAGTACAGGACATCCCATACTATATGCACGCCTCATTTGAAACCATTTTGCTGCAGCGTTTTTGACATATGGGACATTACACTTTACCGGGCTATAAAGACCCCATTTCCAAATAAATAAATAAATAAATAAATAAATAAATAAATAAAAACCAATGGTAAGTTCTGATACAGGACATTAATTGAGATAAACAGATCCTGAGAGAAACAGGATCATGACGCCGCATTCACTCAGATACACAATGTTATTTGTGTGTTAACAAATGCTAAAAAACACAGACAACACGAACTGCTTGAAAAAGAAAATATTAAAACATAAGCTACAAAATGTCCTTCACTTACCTTATTTACATACAGATTCGCAAAATCCACCGCCTTTGTAGATACACGTGAAGTCGTGAGAACATCTGCTTTCACTTAAAAGACGCCTAAGCAACTGCGTCAAGCAGCGGTTCAGCAGAGGTTCAGAAAAACACGCTGAAGCCAGCAGCGATTGAAATTAGAGTGCGCGCAAATTACTATGAGTACAGTAGTTTCAGGAACAACACAGAAAAAACGCGCTTTCTCTGTAGACGCCAAAAACTGAGAGATAATATAACAACATGACATTTGTCGTTTTTTTTTTTTTTTTTTTTTTTTTTTTTTTGCAATTTTGCTTTAAAATTCGCGTTATTTATTCGTGTCTTTGACGGTTGTGTGTTACATTATTATTTAAAGATCACCTTTCAAATCAGCAGCATTCATAGAAAACGATACATGGGATATTATTACACTTTAGAGGGGTATAAAAACCCCATTTCTAATAAACAGGAAAAAAATAATCAACTTTCAATTCTCATACAGGACATCCCATACTATATACACGCCTCATATGAAACCATTTTACTGCAGCATTTTTGAGATACAAGACATTATTGCAATTTACAGGGGTATAAAGACCCCAATTCTAATAAGTAGAAAAAAACAATAGTCAGTTTTTTATACAGGACATCCCATACTATATACATGCCTCATATGAAACCATTTTGCTGTGGCATTTTTGAGATATAGGACATTAGTACAATTTATGGGGGTATAAAGACTCAATTTCTAATAAGTAGGAAAAAAACCCAAAACAAAACAATGGTCAGTTGTCATACAGGATGTCCATACTATATGGCAGTTTGAAGTTGCACAAAATTCTTAATGACAGTTCTCCAATTTTGAGACCTATAGAAATGTCCATTTAAATAAGTAGAGAAAAACAATGACCATTTCATGCAATTCATCTTCCACTCTATCAGCACAGCTAATATGAAGTCTGAGTACTTTGGCAGTTTGGTGTAGCATGCATCAGAATATGACAAAATGCTCAAAGATATTAGACCATGCTGCTCAAAACTGCCACAGAGCAAAGAATTCATGTTAGGTGTTCTGACAGTGTGTGAGGTACGGTGTGACAGTTCTGACAGTGTGTGTGTGTGTGTGTGTGTGTGCGTGAATTTTATATGAGCAGTGCTGATAGAGTAAGAGGTGTCTTGTGTGGAAAGGCTATTGTTTTTTTTTTTTTTGTTTTTTGTTTTTTTATGTATATAAATTGATGTTTCTAAGCCTCAAAATTGGAGAAATAATGCACTGTCTTTAAGAATTTTGTTGAATTTGCATGTATGCAACTTCAAACTGCCACAGTACACAGACTTCACATGAGGTGTACTGGAAAAATAGGAGGTATTTTAGAAGAAATAGCCATTATTTTTTCTACTTATTTAAAAATATATTTCTATAGTTCACAAAACTGAAGAAATTGTGCAAACTTTCAGAATTTTCTTGACTTTGAACTCCAAATTGATATGGTAAAATGTCTTTGTATAAAGGGTGCACATAGTATGGGAGGTGCCTTATAGAAGTCATTGTTATTTTTTTAATAATTAGAATGCATAAATGTAGAGATTTATAACTCTATAACTGAAATAATTGCATGTTCCTTCAAAAATGATACAGTAAACCGTGTTCCTTTGATTTTCTTGAGATTTACACACAGTCTGAAATCTGAATAAATAAGCTTTCCAGTGATGCATGGTTTGTTAGGATAGGTAAATATTTGGCCGAGATGCAACTATTTGAATATATGGAATCTGAGGGTGCAAAAAAAAAAAAAAATCTAAATATTGAGAAAATTGCCTTTAAAGTTGTCTGAAAAAGTTCTTAGCAATGCATATTACTAATCACAAATATATTATACACATATATTTACAGTAGGAATTTTACTAAATATCTTCATGGAATATGATCTTTAATTAATTTCCTAATGTTTTTTGGCATAAAAGAAAAATCTATAATTTTGACCCACACAATGGATTTTTGGCTACTGCTACAAATATACCCCAGCTACATAAGACTGGTTTTGTGGTCCAGGGTCACATACAGAAGATGGGAGATGACTTGTAAGAATCAACTTTTTTTCTACTTAGTAGATTACAACTCTCTATAAGCCTCTAAAGCCAAATAATGGTATACTTCTCTAAAATGCCTCAGTAAAACTACTAAAATTATTAGGCATGTTGATATTCTGGTCATATTTTTTTTCCAAACACATTTTACCAATTCCAAACCACATCAGTCTTAATAACTACTGTCAATTTTGTATTTAATCATTTAGATGTGATATATAATTGTCTGTGAAGGCTGGAAGTGAAAAACTCCTTATATTCAGGTGTGCATAATTATTAGGCATGTTTTCTTTTACAGATAAAATGAGCCAAAAAAGATATTTAACCCAGACTAAAAAATGTCCTACTTATTAAATGCCCATGAGAAGAATGCAATACTAATGCATTACAAAAATTTGCAAAGTTAAGGCTTGACCATTGGACAGCGAAATGCTTGTTGAGTCTGCATGGTCAGAAAAAACAGGTGGAGAGAGAAAAGATGCATGTTAACTGCAAAAGAATTAGGAATTAAGGTGAAGAATTAGGTGTGACACTATCAGGAACCGTTTAGTCTCCAGCACCACCATTTTCCAGAACTGCAACCTACAGAGTCTTCAGAAGTACAATGTGTCAGGTTCTCAGAGACTCTGCTTGGTAAAAAATCCTAAAAAATGCCCCTGACTTAATAAGTATAACAAGCTGACGTGTTGTGAAATACATGAAGACAGTTTTTTATTTATTTTTTTTTTTTAAATAGGCTTTATAGACAGATAAGTTGAGAGTGACTCTTGAAGGACAAGCATCACATCCTCTTGTACCTCTGATTCAAGAATTTATCTTCCAAAATCTGGCACTAAGTTTTGGTTCATGTTTAGTCTCCTATCCTGAAAAGTCTGACTTGCAGAGATGGACTAAAATGAATTAGTTATTAAGACTGATGTGGTTTGGAATTGGTAAAATGTGTTTGGAAAAAAAAAAAAAAATATGACCAGAATATCAACATGCCTAATAATTCTGCACAATGTGTGTATATATATATATATATATGTGACGGTGTAGGTGATGGTGAAATGATGGACACTGCAAATCAGGTTGGTGGTCACTCAAGGCTTCTTTTAATTTTCCTATCCAGACACTGAAACATACAGGACCAAAGGTTGGTTAATTGGCAGCTCAATGATGACGCATGTCAGTCAGCAGCGAAGCTTCGTGAAACTGCTGCTAATTACATTTTCTCTGAGCGAATGTGAACATACAGTGGACATAAATCTGAATAAAACATACATAAAAATAAAATACAAAACTGTACTCTTTTAGAATCACATCAATGCAGTGAAACCGTAAACTCAAGTGACCAATATTTTTGTATAACAAAAAGAAAGAACAGAAAACGCAACTCAAATGATGCAACAGTTCAGCACGTGCGAGTATGCAGCACGTGTGCTAATGCTAGCGGCTAACGATTTACACATAGAACATGACAAAAACCGAATAAAACACATACCTGAAACATACAGGACCAAAGGTTGGTTAATTGGCAGCTCAATGATGACGCATGTCAGTCTTAAAATGAAATATACGGAGGTTCAGAGTTTACAAGAAAGCTGATACACACATACACTTTCTTTTATCATCACAAATAACAACTAGGAGCGGAATAATCTTTTCTGAAGTATTAAAGTTGAGCTTTGTGCTCGAAAACAATCAAAACTCTGTTAATAAGACGGA